>NC_088794.1:1880798-1951730 GCF_011386835.1 Chrysemys picta bellii
CCAGCTCTGCCGGTGCCCCTCACTCCCGACCCACAGCCCCTGACAGCCCAGCCCTGCCCCCCCAGCTCTGCCGGTGCCCCTCACTCCCGACCCACAGCCCCTGCCAGCCCAGCCCTGCCCCCCCCCCCAGCTCTGCCGGTGCCCCTCACTCCCGACCCACAGCCCCCGCTAGCCCAGCCCTGCCCCCCCCCCGCTCTGCCGGTGCCCCTCACTCCCGACCCGCAGCCCCTGCCAGCCCTGGGCCCCTGCCCCACAGCTCTGCCGGTGCCCCCCACTCCCGTGGCTGTGAAGGGGTAACTGAGTTTGAGCCGGTTAATAAGTGATCTGGGCTCAGTGGTGGGGGAGGATTGGGGGAGCAGCGCGACTGTGGGGGGAGCTCAGCCTGGGTGGGGGAGGGGCTCGCTGGGTTTAAAGACCCTCTTGTCTTTTATTCCAGTCTTTCCAAGGGGAGTCAGGGAAGAGCTTATCTCTTCAACTCAGTGTGAGTACATTTGGGGGTGGGCAGGGAATGGGACCCAGGCATCCGGGACAGCTCTCAGAGACTGGGAGACAATGGGCCCAGGTGTCCGGGACAGCTCCCAGAGACCTGGACAGCAATGGGACCCAGGTGTCCGGGACAGCTCCCAGAGACCGGGACGGCAATGGGACCCAGGCATCTGGGGATTTATCCATGCAGGGTTCCCAGCCTGCTGGGGAGGGCAAGAGCGCCTGGGATGGGGGGGTAGGACCCAGGTGTCCGGGCATTGACCTCTCCCCCCCTCCCCAGGGTGAATGTGGGGTGTGGGCCGGCTGAGGAGCGGGTGCTGCTGACAGGGCTGCACGCGGTATCGGACATCCACTGTGAGAGCTGCAAGACCACGCTGGGCTGGAAATACGTGAGTGGGACCCGGAGCCCCCAGGGACCCCCCCGAGCCCTCCAGAGTGCCCCTGCTCCCCCTGCCCCCCGGAACCCCCTGCCCCCCGGAACCCCCTGCTCCCCCCGAGCCCTCCAGAGCGCCCCTGCTCCCCCTGCCCCCCGGAACCCCCTGCCCCCCCGAGCCCTCCAGAGCGCCCCTGCCCCCGGAACCCCCTGCTCCCCCCGAGCCCTCCAGAGCGCCCCTGCCCCCCGGAACCCCCTGCTCCCCCGAGCCCTCCAGAGCACCCCTGCTCCCCCCTGCCCCCTGGTACCCCCTGCTCCCCCCGAGCCCTCCAGAGCGCCCCTGCTCCCCCCCAGGGACCCCTGAGCCCTCCAGAGCGCCCCTGCTCCCCCTGCCCCCCGGAACCCCTGCTCCCCCCGAGCCCTCCAGAGCGCCCCTGCTCCCCCCCAGGGACCCCTGAGCCCTCCAGAACACCCCTGCTCCCCCTGCCCCCCGGGACCCCCTGCTGCCCCCGAGCCCTCCAGAGCGCCCCTGCTCCCCCCCAGGGACCCCTGAGCCCTCCAGAGCGCCCCTGCTCCCCCTGCCCCCCGGGACGGCCTGCTCCCCCCGAGCCCTCCAGAGCGCCCCTGCTCCCCCCCCAGGGACCCCTGAGCCCTCCAGAACACCCCTGCTCCCCCTGCCCCCCGGGACGGCCTGCTCCCCCCGAGCCCTCCAGAGTGCCCCTGCTCCCCCCCAGGGACCCCCGAGCCCTCCAGAGCGCCCCTGCTCCCCCCAGGGACCCCCTGCTCCCCCTGAGCCCCTCCATCCAGAGACCCCCCAGAATGCCCCTGCCCTGAATGACACCCCATTCCCCCCCCAGCCCCGCTCCCAGAGACCCTGACCCCTCTCTGGCCTCCAGGGTCCCTCTGCCACCCCCTGATCCGACCCCCACCTCCTCCCAGAGCGCCTGCCCTCACGGCGCTGGTGCATGGGCCCTGGGGGGCTGGGCCCGGGGGTGGGGGCCCCCCCGCTGATGCAGGCTCCCTCCCCCCAGGAACAAGCCTTCGAGAGCAGCCAGAAGTACAAGGAGGGGAAATACATCATCGAGCTGAGCCACATGATCAAGGACAACGGCTGGGACTGACCCTGGCCCCCCAAACCCCACCGCAGCGGGGGGCGGGGCTTCGCACCCTCGTTCCCATGGAAACCAGCAGCAAGGCGGGGCCTTGCAGCATCAGTTAGGGGGGGCTCCCTGGCACCGTTTCCATGGAGACCCATCCCAAAGCTGCTCCCCTCCAGCAGGGATGGGGCGCCCCTCCCGGTTGCTATGGAGACCTCCCCACCCAGGAGCACTCCGTGAGAGGAGGGGACTTTACTGAGCATTCTGGGGGGGGGGGGCAGGACACGCCCACCGTTAGGGGGGAGGGGGAGGGGGACCCCCTTAGATGCTGTGTTGTGTCGGGGGGCTGGGCGCAAAGGGGGGGCTGTACAGTATTGAGTGTGAATCCGTCGTGTGTAAATAAAACAGCTTCCAATGGGAGTGCGCCGGTGTCTGCTCCGTGCCCAGCAGGGGGCGCTGCGCTGCGCTATAGGGTAACAGGGGCCCCCAGGGGCTGGGAGAACCCCCCCCCCAGCTCCAAAGGCTCGGTGCGGGGGTGCAAAGGATCATGGGCCAACGGGCTGGAAGATCTGCCATGGGTCCCGGGCCAGGGGTTGGCAGCCTGTGGGGCAGCAGGGTACGGGGAGCGCCCTGTGCCACTGCCCCATTGGAGAAGGTCAAGGGGGATCAGAGACCCCCAAATAAGTGGGGTGCATGTTGCCCCTGGCTGTAGTGGCGGGCGCAGAGAGAGGCTGGTTTTCCCTTCCCTGGACGCCACGGGGCGCCGGAGCCCCTTCGGCAGCTACAGGGAGCTGTCAAACTCCGAAACCCCCAACCCCTCCCCTGCCCTCTCCCAGCACGGGGAGAACCCAGGAGTCCTGGCCCCCAGCCCCTCCCCTGCCCTCTCCCAGCGCGGGGAGAACCCAAGAGTCCTGACTCCCACCCCCCTGCCCCGCTCTAACCCACCAGCCCCTCCCCTGCCCTCTCCCAGCACGGGGAGAACCCAGGAGTCCTGGCCCCCAGTCCCCCTGCTCTAACCCACCAACCCCTCCCCTGGCCTATCCCAGCGCGGGGGCCGGGGAGAACCCAGGAGTCCTGGCTCCCAGCCCCCGCCCCTCTTGCAGCTGTCTGGCACAGCTGTGAAAACAGCTGGATGACAAATGATTCCCCCCGCCCGGCCCCCCAGCCTTGTAAACCCGGCCAGGATCAATCAAGCCACTTTGGAGCCAGGGTGTTAATTAGGCAATTAGGTGGCTTCAAGCGGGAGGAACCAGGACGGGGGGGGGGGTCGGGAGTGTGGGGCACCGGCACAGCTGCGGGGCGGAAGTGTGGGGCACCGGTGGAGATTGGGGGTCTGGCAGGGGCCTGCGGGTCGGGAGTGAGGGGCACCGGTGGAGATGGCTGGGCTGGCAGGGGGCTGCGGGTCTGGAGTGAGGGGCACCGGCGGGACTGGGAGGGCCTGGGGGGGGGGGGGGCAGGGGTCTGCGGGTCTGGAGTGAGGGGCACCGGCGGGACTGGGAGGGTCTGGGGGGGGGCAGGGGCTGCGGGTCGGGAGTGAGGGGCACCGGCGGGACTGGGAGGGTCGGGGGGGCAGGGGGCTGCGGGTCGGGAGTGAGGGGCACCGGCGGGACTGGGAGGCAGGGGGCTGCGGGTCGGGAGTGAGGGGCACCGGCGGGCCTGGGGGGGGGGCACCATAGCTCCCAGGCCCCGCAGTCCTGTGCATCTGCCACTTTCGCTTGTCCCTGTGAAGTCCCCTCCCCCCGACCCCCCAGCCGCTGCCCCCCGGGCTGCCCCAGAGCCCCCCCGGCCTCTAGCCCCTCCCGCTCTCAACGTGCCATTTGGGGTCTCACTTCAAAGTTCCTCGGGAGGCCCATAAATAGGGGGCTGCGCCCAGGGGAGCGGCCAGAGCCAGAGCAGAGCCGCGCTGCGTCCCCTGGGCCAAGAGAACCCAGGCGTCCGGGCTCCCAGCCCCCCCCCCTCCCTCCCTCAACCACTATCCCCACTCCCCTCCCGGAGCCAGGAGAGAACCCAGGTGTCCGGGCCCCTCGGCATGTACCATCCGTCGGAGATGTTCCCGCAGTTCGGGGGGTCCTACCCACTGCGCCCCGCTCCCCATGGGGGGCTCCCGGCAGGCTTCCCCCAGGGGCAGGGGCCCCAGTACGAAGGTTTCCGCTACCCAGGTGAGCGGGACGGGGGGGCTGGGGAAGGGGAGCCGAGAGAGGTGGGGGAGGGGACACAAGGATCTGGGGGGGACCCAAGGGGCAGCTGGGGAGCACAGGTGGAGATGCGGGGACACGGGATTCGGGGGGCAGAGGGGGAACAAGGGGCAGACCAGTGGGGTTCCCTGGGGCACCGCACGGGGTGTCTGGAGAGCCCCCTGCCCCCCCCCCCCCCGCGGACAGCTGGGCTCTTAGCACCAGATAGTGACCAAATGGCGGGATTGGCAGCGAGATGTGAGATTACTGCAGCCTCAGAATGTGTGACCCCCCCGAGCCCCCCACTCCTGACCCGCAGCCCCCGCTACCCCAGCCCTACCCCCCAGTCCGCTGGTGCCCCCCACTCCCGACCCACCGCCCCCGTTACCCCAGACCTACCCCCCCAGTCCGCTGGTGCCCCCCACTCCCGACCCACCGCCCCCGTTACCCCAGACCTGCCCCCCCCAGTCCGCTGGTGCCCCCCACTCCCGACCCACCGCCCCCATTACCCCAGCCCTACCCCCCAGTCCGCTGGTGCCCCCCACTCCCGACCCACCGCCCCCATTACCCCAGACCTGCCCCCCCCAGTCCGCTGGTGCCCCCCACTCCTGACCCGCAGCCCCCGCTACCCAGCCCTACCCCCCCAGTCCGCTGGTGCCCCCCACTCCCGACCCACCGCCCCCATTACCCCAGACCTGCCCCCCCCAGTCCGCTGGTGCCCCCCACTCCTGACCCGCAGCCCCCGCTACCCCAGCCCTACCCCCCAGTCCGCTGGTGCCCCCCACTCCCGACCCACCGCCCCCATTACCCCAGCCCTACCCCCCCAGTCCGCTGGTGCCCCCCACTCCTGACCCGCAGCCCCCGCTACCCCAGCCCTACCCCCCCAGTCCGCTGGTGCCCCCCACTCCCGACCCACCGCCCCCATTACCCCAGACCTGCCCCCCCCAGTCCGCTGGTGCCCCCCACTCCTGACCCGCAGCCCCCGCTACCCCAGCCCTACCCCCCCAGTCCGCTGGTGCCCCCCACTCCCGACCCACCGCCCCCATTACCCCAGACCTGCCCCCCCAGCAGCTCTGGTGCCCCCCACTCCTGACCCGCAGCCCCCGTTACCCCAGCCCTACCCCCCCCAGTCCGCTGGTGCCCCCCACTCCCGACCCACCGCCCCCATTACCCCAGACCTGCCCCCCCCAGTCCGCTGGTGCCCCCCACTCCTGACCCGCAGCCCCCGCTACCCCAGCCCTACCCCCCCAGTCCGCTGGTGCCCCCCACTCCCGACCCACTGCCCCCATTACCCCAGACCTGCCCCCCCAGTCCGCTGGTGCCCCCCACTCCGACCCACCGCCCCCGTTACCCCAGACCTCTTCCCCCAGCAGCTCTGGTGCCCCCCACTCCTGACCCGCAGCCCCCGTTACCCCAGACCTCTTCCCCCAGCAGCTCTGGTGGCCCCACTCCTGACCCGCAGCCCCCGCTACCCCAGCCCTACCCCCCCCCCAGTCCGCTGGTGCCCCCCACTCCCGACCCACTGTCCCCATTACCCCAGACCTGCCCCCCCCCAGCAGCTCTGGTACCCCCCACTCCTGACCCGCAGCCCCCGTTACCCCAGACCTGTTCCCCCAGCAGCTCTGGAGACCCCCACTCCCGACCCGCAGCCCCCGTTACCCCAGCCCTGCCCCCCCAGTCCGCCCGTGTCCCCCACTCCTGACCCGCAGCCCCTGTTATCCCAGCCCTGCCCCCCCAGTGTCCACCCGTGCCCCTCACTCCCGACTCGCAGCCCCCGTTACCACAGACCTGCCCCCCAGCTCTGCCGGTGCCCCTCACTCCCGACCCGCAGCCCCCTGCCAGCCCAGCCCTGCCTCCCCCAGCTCTGCCGGTGCCCCTCACTCCCGACCCGCAGCCCCTGCCAGCCCAGCCCTGCCCCCCCCCCAGCTCTGCCGGTGCCCCTCACTCCCGACCCGCAGCCCCTGCTAGCCCAGCCCTACCCCCCCAGTCCGCTGGTGCCCCCCACTCCCGACCCACAGCCCCTCTCTGACGGTCTCTGCTCCCCCAGATCTGGACGGCGTCTCAGCCCCCAAGTTCGAGCCCTTTTGCCCCGCATTGGACCGGGCTGGGCGGCTCCTGGGCCCCTCACCCTCGGGGCCCCTGCCTGCCCCACCCCTGCCCTACGGGGGCGGGCAGCAGCTGCCCCCGGCCGAGCCCCCCCGCCTGCCCCCCAGCGTGCGGATGAGCCTGGAGAACCGGGAGCTGTGGAAGCGGTTCTGCGCCCTGGGCACCGAGATGATCATCACCAAGTCGGGGCGGTAAGGGGGGGTGGGGCGGCCCTGGGGAGCGAAGGGTCCGTGGGGGCGTCTCTGGGGTGGGGGGCCCTGGGGGAGGGAAAGGTCCATAGGGGAGGTCTCTGGGGTGGGGGGTTCTTGGGGAGGGTCCCGTGGGGGGAAGGGTCCGTGGTGGGGTCTCTGGGGTGGGGACCCCCGGGGGGGCGTCTCTGGAGTGGGGGGTCCATGGGGGGGGTCTCTGGGGTGAGGGGGCCGTGGGGGAGAGAAGGGTCCATGGAGGGGGTCTCTGGGGTGGGGGTCCATGGGGGGAAGGGTCCGTGGTGGGGTCTCTGGGGTGGGGACCCCCGGGGGGGCGTCTCTGGAGTCGGGGGTCCATGGGGGGGGTCTCTGGGGTGAGGGGGCCATGGGGGAGAGAAGGGTCCATGGGGGGGGTCTCTGGGGTGGGGGTCCATGAGGGGAAGGGTCCGTGGGGGAGCTGTGGGGGAGGGAAGGAGCCCAGGGGGAGCAGAGGTGGGGGAGCCAGGCTGTATTTTAGGGGTCACAGGATATCCCCGACCCCTTTGGCCTTCCTCCGACATCCCTGTATCCCTCCACCCACATATAGTTCCGCCATCTCATCTCCTGCCCTCTATATCGCCCCGTGCCCTCTGCCCCATAGAGTCCCTGCGCCCCTGTATCCCTCCGCCACCTCGCCTAGACAATATCCCTCCACGCCCCCATGTTTGTCACCCACCTGTAGTCCTCAGACCTCTGCCCTTATTGCCCCAACCCCATTGCTGCTAACGTCCCATATCGCTCTGCCCCATAGAGCCCCCACGCCCTCGTATCCCTCTGCCCCACATTGCCCATCACCCCCCCGTATCCCTCCGCACCGTCGAGCCTCTCACCCCCTGTATCCCTCCGCCCCATCGAGCCCCTCATGCCCCCGTATCCCTCCACCCCATAGATCCCTACATGCCCCGGTATCCTCCACCCCATTGAGCCCCTCATCCCTCGTATCCCTCCACCACATCAAGCCCCTCACCCCCCATATCCCTCCACCCCGTCGAGCCCTACACGCCCCGGTATCCCTCTGATCCGTTGAGCCCCTCACGCCCCCGTATCCCTCCGCGCCGTCGAGCCCTACACGCCCCGGTATCCCTCCGCCCAATCGAGCCCCTCACACCCCATATCCCTCCACCCCGTCGAGCCCCTAACGCCCCGGTATCCCTCCACCCCGTCGAGCCTCTCACGCCGCCGTCGAGCCCCCTCACACCCCATATCCCTCCGCCCCATAGATCCCTACACACCCCATATCCCTCCACCCCGTCGAGCCTCTCACCCCCTGTATCCCTCCGCCCCATCGAGCCCCTCACACCCCATATCCCTCCGCCCAATCGAGCCCCTCATGCCCCCGTATCCCTCCACCTCGTTGAGCCCCTCACACCCCGTATCCCTCCGCCCTGTCGAGCCCCTCACGCCCCCATATCCCTCCACCCCATAGATCCCTACACACCCTATATCCCTCTGCTCCGTCGAGCCTCTCACACCCCGTATCCCTCCGCCCTGTCGAGCCCCTCACGCCCCCATATCCCTCCGCCTCGTCGAGCCCCTCACGCCCCCATATCCCTCCGCCTCGTCGAGCCCCTCACGCCCCCGTATCCCTCCACCCCGTCGAGCCCCTCACGCCCCATATCCCTCCGCCCCGTCGAGCCCCTCATGCCCCCGTATCCCTCTGCCCCACGTTGCCCATCACCCCCCATCCCTCCGCCCCGTCGAGCCTCTCACCCCCTGTATCCCTCCGCCCCATCGAGCCCCTCATGCCCCCGTATCCCTCCAACCCATAGATCCCTACATGCCCCGGTATCCCTCCACCCCATTGAGCCCCTCATCCCTCGTATCCCTCCACCACATCAAGCCCCTCACCCCCCATATCCCTCCGCCCTGTCGAGCCCCTCACGCCCCCGTATCCCTCCGCCCTGTCGAGCCCCTCACACCCCATATCCCTCCACCCCATAGATCCCTACATGCCCCGGTATCCCTCCACCCCGTTGAGCCCCTCACCCCTTGTATCCCTCCACCACATCAAGCCCCTCACCCCCCATATCCCTCCGCCCTGTCGAGCCCCTCACGCCCCCGTATCCCTCCGCCCTGTCGAGCCCCTCATGCCCCCGTATCCCTCCGCGCCGTCGAGCCCCTCATGCCCCCGTATCCCTCCGCGCCGTCGAGCCCCTCATGCCCCCGTATCCCTCCGCGCCGTCGAGCCCCTCACGCCCCCGTATCCCTCCGCGCCGTCGAGCCCCTCACGCCCCCGTATCCCTCCGCCCCGTCGAGCCCCTCACGCCCCATATCCCACCACCCCGTCGAGCCCCTCACGCCCCCGTATCCCACCGCCCTGTCGAGCCTCTCACGCCGCCGTCGAGCCCCCTCACACCCCATATCCCTCCGCCCCATAGATCCCTACACACCCCATATCCCTCCACCCCGTTGAGCCCCTCACCCCTCGTATCCCTCCACCACATCAAGCCCCTCACCCCCCATATCCCTCCGCCCTGTCGAGCCCCTCATGCCCCGGTATCCCTCTGGCCCGTTGAGCCCCTCACGCCCCCGTATCCCTCCGCCCCGTCGAGCCCCTCACGCCCCCGTATCCCTCCGCCCCGTCGAGCCCCTCACGCCCCGGTATCCCTCTGCCTCGTCGAGCCCCTCACACCCCATATCCCACCACCCCGTCGAGCCCCTCACGCCCCCGTATCCCACCGCCCTGTCGAGCCTCTCACGCCGCCGTCGAGCCCCCTCACACCCCATATCCCTCCGCCCCATAGATCCCTACACACCCCATATCCCTCTGCCCTGTCGAGCCTCTCACACCTTTGCTCCCTTGAGCTCCTCACGCCCCCACATCTCTCCACCCCATAGATCCCTACATGCCCCGGTATCCCTCTGCCCCCGTCGAGCCCCTCACGCCCCCGTATCCCTCCACCCCGTCGAGCCCCTCACACCCCATATCCCTCCGCCCCGTCGAGCCCCTCACGCCCCCGTATTCCTCCACCCCGTTGAGCCCCTAACGCCCCGGTATCCCTCCACCCCGTCGAGCCTCTCACCCCCTGTATCCCTCCGCCCCATCGAGCCCCTCACACCCCATATCCCTCCGCCCAATCGAGCCCCTCATGCCCCCGTATCCCTCCACCTCGTTGAGCCCCTCACACCCCGTATCCCTCCGCCCTGTCGAGCCCCTCATGCCCCGGTATCCCTCCGCCCTGTCGAGCCCTACACGCCCCGGTATCCCTCCGCCCAATCGAGCCCCTCACACCCCATATCCCTCCACCCCATAGATCCCTACATGCCCCGGTATCCCTCCACCCCGTTGAGCCCCTCACCCCTCGTATCCCTCCACCACATCAAGCCCCTCACCCCCCATATCCCTCCGCCCTGTCGAGCCCCTCACGCCCCCGTATCCCTCCGCCCTGTCGAGCCCCTCATGCCCCCGTATCCCTCCGCGCCGTCGAGCCCCTCACGCCCCGTATCCCTCCGCCCCGTCGAGCCCCTCACACCCCATATCCCACCACCCCGTCGAGCCCCTCACGCCCCCGTATCCCATCGCCCTGTCGAGCCTCTCACGCCGCCATCGAGCCCCCTCACACCCCATATCCCTCCGCCCCATAGATCCCTACACACCCCATATCCCTCCACCCCGTTGAGCCCCTCACCCCTCGTATCCCTCCACCACATCAAGCCCCTCACCCCCCATATCCCTCCGCCCTGTCGAGCCCCTCATGCCCCGGTATCCCTCTGGCCCGTTGAGCCCCTCACGCCCCCGTATCCCTCCGCCCCGTCGAGCCCCTCACGCCCCGGTATCCCTCTGCCTCGTCGAGCCCCTCACACCCCATATCCCACCACCCCGTCGAGCCCCTCACGCCCCCGTATCCCACCGCCCTGTCGAGCCTCTCACGCCGCCGTCGAGCCCCCTCACACCCCATATCCCTCCGCCCCATAGATCCCTACACACCCCATATCCCTCTGCCCTGTCGAGCCTCTCACACCTTTGCTCCCTTGAGCTCCTCACGCCCCCACATCTCTCCACCCCATAGATCCCTACATGCCCCGGTATCCCTCTGCCCCGTCGAGCCCCTCACGCCCCCGTATCCCTCCACCCCGTCGAGCCCCTCACACCCCATATCCCTCCGCCCCGTCGAGCCCCTCACGCCCCCGTATTCCTCCACCCCGTCGAGCCCCTAACGCCCCGGTATCCCTCCACCCCGTCGAGCCTCTCACCCCCTGTATCCCTCCGCCCCATCGAGCCCCTCACACCCCATATCCCTCCGCCCAATCGAGCCCCTCATGCCCCCGTATCCCTCCACCTCGTTGAGCCCCTCACACCCCGTATCCCTCCGCCCTGTCGAGCCCCTCACGCCCCGGTATCCCTCCACCCCGTTGAGCCCCTCACACCCCATATCCCTCCGCCCCGTCGAGCTCCTCACGCCCCCGTATCCCTCCACCCCATAGATCCCTCCACCCCATAGATCCCTACACACCCCGTATCCCTGTGCCCCATCGAGCCTCTCACACCCCGGTATCCCTCTGCCCCGTCGAGCCCCCTCATCCCCCCCGAATCCTCCCGCAGGCGGATGTTCCCCCAGCTGAAGGTCTCAGTGACGGGGCTGGACCCCGAGGCGAAGTATCTGCTGCTGGTGGACATGGTGCCGGCAGGGGCCTCACGCTACAAGTGGCAGGGTCAGCGCTGGGAGGCCAGTGGCAAGGCCGAGCTCCCGCCCCCCGACCGGGTCTACATCCACCCCGACTCCCCAGCCTCGGGCGCCCACTGGATGCGCCAGCCCGTGTCCTTCCACCGCCTCAAGCTGACCAACAACACGCTGGACCCCCACGGCCACGTAAGTGGGCAGGGGTGGGGCAAAGAGAGTGCTTAGGAGGGCAAGGGAGGGGCTTAGGAGGATGGGGGCGGAGCCTATGAGGATGGGGGCGGAGCCTAGGGGTAGAGGTGAGGGGCTTAGGGTGGTGAGGGGTGGGCAGGATGTGGGGGAGCAGGGGGGCATGCGGGGTGCGGGTGCCCATGTCTAACCCCTGTCTCTTCCCCAGCTGATCCTGCACTCCATGCACCGCTACCAGCCCCGCGTGCACGTGGTGGGAGCGGGAGGGCCAGGGGGGCGTGGGGGGGGCTGTGCCTCCTTCACCTTTCCTGAGACGGCCTTCCTCACCGTCACTGCCTACCAGAGCCCCAAGGTGAGCCCAACCCCACTCCTGCCCCCTCATTTCCGACCACCCCGCTGCCCCCCCCCCCGGGTTCTGACTCACCTCCCTCTTCCCTCGTGCCCCCTCCAGATCACCCAGATGAAGATTGAGAGTAACCCCTTCGCCAAAGGCTTCCGGGAGAACGGCATGAACAGCAAGAGGTGCTGGGGGGCACAAGGAGGGGGGATGAGGTGGAGGGGGCTGTGGGATACTAGGATGGGAGACGCGAGCTTGGGGGCACCAATTGGGGGAGCCTTGGGGGGATGTGAAGAGGAAGGTGGGCACTGGGGGGAGTGGAGCCGTCAGCCCAGTAACCCCCCATCTCTCCCTGCCCCCTCAGGGAGCGAGATGCCCGGATCAAGAGGAAGATGAGGGGCGATGTGGCCGAACCTACCAGGAATGAGGCTGGTATGGGACCCCCAACCCTCCCACTGCACCCCCACTTGTTGCGCCCTCTCCCCCTCCATCCTGCCCATGCACCAGCCCTTCCACCATCCCAGCAGCCTCTCTCCCTGCCCCCTCCCCGCTTTTCCAGACCCCCATGCCCCAACATTAACCCTTTGCATTCCTCCTCCCCCAGATTGCAAGCGAGGTCCCTGTGACTCCACCCAGGGCCCTCCCCCAGAGCCACCAGCCCCCCCTGACTGCTCCTTCCACCCCATCTCTTCTTCCTACCCTCCCGGCGGGAGCGAGGAGCTGGGGTGCCCCCTGGGGGGGGTGAACCCCAGTGCCGAGGCGTATGTCCAGCATCCAGCCGCCTTCCACGGCCTGCAGCCTCCCCAGGGGTCTGCCGGCTACGCCAGGTGAGTGCACGGATCATGCTGGGCACCAAAAGTCATGGGGGCAGGGGAGAGCCTCTTACCTACACCCATGGGGTGGAGGGTCCAGGGGTCAGAGGTCACGGGCAGGTCAGGAATTGTCTGTCAAAAAATGCAGTTTCCGCAAAAATCTAAATTTCCAGCTGGAAATTTCCAGTTGTTGCCCAAACATTTTGACTCTCCCTCAGGGACAATTGGAAAGGGTTCAGGTTTGGTTCGATATCGCATCATGAATCAGCCACTTGTGACATCACACTGCATTTCCCTAGTGTGACGCCGTGCCTTCTGGGAGCTGTAGTTGCAAGTGCTTTGGAGGATAGGATTACAATTCAAAATGATCTGCCTGGAGAAATGGCCTGAAGTGAATAGGATGAGATTCAATAAGGACAAATGCAAAGTGCTCCCCTTAGGAAGGACCAATCAGTTGCACACATACACAATGGGCAATGATGGCCGAGGAAGGAGTCCTGCGGAAAGGGATCTGGGGGTCATAATGGATCACAAGCTAAATATGAGTCAAGAGTGTAACGCTGTTGCAACAAAAGAGAACATCATTCTGGGATGTATTAGCAGGAGTGTTGTAAGCAAGACACGGGAGTAATTCTTCCGCTCTACTCTGCGCTGATACGGCCGCAACTGGAGTATTGTGTCCAGTTCTGGGCGCCACATTTCAGGAAGGATGTGGACAAATTGGAGAGAGTCCAGAGAAGAGCAACAAAAATGCTTAAAGGTCTAAAAAGATGAGCTATGAGGGAAGATTGAAAACACTGGGTGTGTTTAGTCTGGAGCAGAGAAGGCCGAGAGGGGACATGAGAACAGTTTTCAAGCATGTAAAAGGTTGTTACAAGGAGGAGGGAGAACAATTGTTCTTGTTAACCTCTGAGGACAGGACAAGAAGCGAGGGGCTTAAATTGCAGCAAGGGAGGTCTAGGTTGGACATCAGGAAAAACGTCCTGTCAGGGTGGTTAAGCACTGGAATAAATTGCCCAGGGAGGTGGTGGAATCTCCGTCACTGGGGATGTTTAAGAGCAGGTTGGACAAACCCCCGTCAGGGATGGGCCAGATAATACTTAGTCCTGCCACGAGTGAGGGGACGGGACTAGATACCTCGCGAGGCCCCTTCCAGTCCTGTGATTCCCTCCCCTCCACCCCCCATACCTATTGGGCTGCTCCATTGTCCTAATGCCCTCCCCCCGCATCTGCCAGGCTGGTCCATCACCCCTCCCAGCATGGCACCTGACAGGCTGTTCCCTTACCCTCCCCCTGCTGGGCTGTTCCATTCCCCCCCCAATAGCACCTGACAGGCTGTTCCGTTCCCCTCCCCCTGTATAGTACCTGGGAGGCTGTTCCGTTCCCCTCCCCCTGCTGGGCTATTCCGTTCCCCTCCCCCTGCATAGTACCTGACAGGCTGTTCCCTTACCCTCCCCCTGGTTGGACTGTTTCATCCCTCCTCCTGCTATGGTACCCAACAGGCTTTTCCGTTATCCTCCCCCTGCTGGGCTGATCCATTAACCTCACTCTTTTCTCTCTGCAGCTCACCCTGTGCCGCTCCTGAAGCAGCTGCTGCCCCGAAGCCCATGGGGGACCCCAGCTGCCCCCCTGCCAAGCCACCCCCTGACCAATCAAATTGCAGAACCACCAGCGGCCCCCCCCTTACCTATCCCCCCTACGGGCTGGACGTCAGCTGCTTGCTGGGGGCAGGGCTGGACGGCCCCCCCGCACCTGACCTCCGCTTCCCCCCGTTCCTGCCCTACCCGCCCCCCCGCCTCTATGCCCCACCCGGGCCCCCTGCCGGGTACCTCGAGGGGGGCAGCAAGGGCCTCTTCTGAGGGCTGGGCTCCCCCCCAGCTGTCACCCCACTAGCCATGGGGTTGCCCCCTCACCCAGGGGAGCAACCCCCCACTGCAACTGACTTATTTATTCCAAGGGGGGGCCCAGACCCTTCTCTGCAGCTACTGGATAGGGGCAGAGAGATGGGGTGAAATGTACATCCCCCAACCTGAGCTGCAGCCCTCACCCTCTTCATTATCTGCCTCCCCCAACCCCTATTCTTCCCCCCTGTTATCTGCCCCCCGCACAGCAACCCTGCTATCGCTGCCTCCCTGTTATCTGCTCCCCCCATGGTCCCCTACAGCCTCTGTCCCCTCCCCCCAGGAGCTGATTTTTTTGTGGGGGGGGGGAAATGAGGAAACATGGGGGCATTTCCTACCCTTTTAAAAACCAATACAAACCAAGTCACCCAATCAATAAAGCTGGGAAGGCAGCAAAGCGGCATCCGTGTGTCTGGTCTGGGGAAACCGTCCAAGGAAGCCAGATGACCCTGGCTGGGGATTCATGCTGCAAGGGGCCCAGGCTCACAGGCCTGGAGCCAGGACATGAGGCGTGGCTCTGAGACAGGCCAGCACTAGATACTCGCTGACATTGGGACCTCGGAAGCTGGAGAATGGCTGAGCCCGTGGTTCTGTGCTCCTGGCTGATAGCTCGGAAGAAAAGGAGCTCGAAAGCTGACGGCTCAGCGTCCTAGCAGACACAGCACAAGCCTGGGTATTCGTGGGGGCCGGCTACAGGCCGTCACATCACAGCGAGGGACGGGCGGAGCAGCTCCTCCCTATAACATGTAGGAGAAAAGCCAGGTGCTCATGGGGGACTTCAGTCTGCAGGACCCCCACTGGCGGGGTCATGCTGCCAGGACTGAAACAGCCTGGGAATTCATAGCTGACCATTTCCTAACTCAAAAAGTGATGCAGCCAACCTGGGGGAATTCACTGTCAGACCTTGTCCTAACCCATAAAGAGAAACGGACGCAGAACTAGAAGGGAACAGTAGCTTAGGTACAAGTGATCAGGTCTTGAGCAAATTTATGATGTGTGAGCAGAACAAAGTCCAGAACAGCAATAGATATTCTTGGCGTTTTAATAGGGCCAATTTCACAAAGCTGACGACAATTAGGAACCCCATGAGCAGGGAGGAAGAATTTAATCAGAAAAAGGTGAATGATAAGTGGGAATTATTTAAAAACACCTCACTAGACACCCAAAAAGTCGAGGAAAAAGACTGTGCTGATTAAAAAAAACAACTGGCTTATTAGAGGGGAAGTAAAAGCAGCTATAAAAATAATATATAACAAATGGAAGAAGGGGGAAGTTGATAGTAATGAATGTAAATCAGAAGTAAGGAATTGCAGAAAATTGATAAGGGAAGCCAAGGGGCGCAAGAAGAAATCAATGGCCGGCAGAGTTAAGGACAATAAGGAGCTTTTAAACATGTTAGGAACAAAAAGGATCCTGACAATTGTATTGGTCCATGACTAGCTGGAAATGGTGGAGTTATGAATAATAATGTTGAAAAGGCTGAAGTGTTCATTCAATATTTCTCTTCTGTATGTGGGGGGAAAACACATGATGCGGTCTCACTCGCTCCGTTCCATTAGTAGCTGTGGAGGATGTTAAGCTCCTAAAATTAGATAAAAGAAGAACAGGAGGACTTGTGGCACCTTAGAGACTAACAAATTTATTAGAGCATAAGCTTTCGTGGACTACAGCCCACTTCTTCGGATGCATATAGAATGGAACATATATTGAGGAGATATATATACACACATACAGAGAGCATGAACAGGTGGGAGTTGTCTTACCACCTCTGAGAGGCCAATTAATTAAGAGAAAACAAACTTTTGAAGTGATAATCAAGCTAGCTCAGTACAGACAGTTAGATAACAAGTGTGAGAATACTTACAAGGGGAGATGGATTATCACTTCAAAAGTTTGTTTTCTCTTAATTAATTGGCCTCTCAGAGGTGGTAAGACAACTCCCACCTGTTTATGCTCTCTGTATGTGTGTATATATATCTCCTCAATATATGTTCCATTCTATATGCATCCGAAGAAGTGGGCTGTAGTCCACGAAAGCTTATGCTCTAATAAATTTGTTAGTCTCTAAGGTGCCACAAGTACTCCTGTTCTTCTTTTTGCGGATACAGACTAACACGGCTGCTACTCTGAAACTTAAAATTAGATAGTTTTAAATCAACATCTCCAGATAATTTGCATTCGGGAGTTTGAAAAGAGCTGGCTGAGATCACTGGACCATTAATGCTGATTTTCAGTAAGTCTTTGAGCACTGGGGAAGTTCCAGAAGTCTGGAAGACAGCGCACGTTGTGCAAATTTTGAAAAAGGGTAAATGGGATGACGTGGGTAATTATAGGCCTCCAAGTCAGCTTGACATTTATCCCTGGCAAGATAACGGAGCAGCTGCTCTAGGACTCAATGAAGAAAGCATTAAAGGAGAGTAATGGACTAAATGCAAGTCAACATGGGCTCGTGGCAAACAGATCTTGTCAAACTCATTTGATAACTCGCTCTGCTGAGATGACAAGTTTGATTGACAAAGGTAATAGCGTTGACCTCTGACTTAGTACCGCAGTGTTTCCATTAAACCCAGAGAACAGTATCAAATGAACATGGCCCACGTGAAACGGATTAAAACGTGGCTAACTGGTCTCAAAACACAACTGCAAATGGGGGATTGTTTGCAATGGGGGCGGCAGGGAGTGGTTCTTGGCCCTGTGCTATTTAACATCTTGGCAGTGACTGGAGGAAAACAAAATCACTACTGGTGAATGCAGCAGACCCGGACATTGGGGGTGGGAAGTGGCGCGGAGAAGAGGTCACCGGTACAGAGCCAGCTGGATGCTGGGTAAACGGGCACAAGCAGACACGGTGTGTTTGAATCCAGCTACATGTAAATGCTGGTCCCTGGGCAGGACGTGAGCCGGCCGCACGTACAGGCTGGGGGGCTCTGCCCTGGGACGCAGGGACTCTCAATGGGAACGGGGGATAATCAGCAGAACAGGAACTCCCAGCGCAATGCTGGGGCCAAAAGGGCCACTCCCACTCTGGGCTCTGCAAACGGGGGATCTCGCGGAGGAGCAGAGGGGATTTCCCTGCGGCCGGAGGCTCCAGGAGGATGTTGATCAATTGAGGGGGGGGCAGAGCAGAGCCCTGGGGAGGATCAGAAACCTGCCCTTGAGGGAGAGACTCCAGGAGCTCCAGCTGGTCGGTTAACACAGGGCTGGCTCAAGGGGGACAGATCGTTACCCCGGCTCGTCACTCCCGCCGAGGAAGGGCTGACGCGCCCCAGCGGCCGGACAAGCCCGCCTGGAAAGAGGCTGCTCCCCCCAGGCCGATGGGAATTTTCCGGCCCTGGCAGCTCAGCCCAGCCGGGGGGTTCTCAGGTCGGGGCTCAGACCAGACGATCCCAGTGCCCCCCCAACCCCTGGAGTCTATGAAACACAGGGGGCCTCAAGGACGGATGTGGTTGCCAGTGCAACGCCCGATCCCACACTGCCAGGGACTGTGTGTGCCCCCACTGCCCTCTGCCAGGGCTCCCTGTTGTCCCTATCTGTCTGGGGGTCCAGCCATACCAGGCCCCAGCTCGGTGCGCTGTCACCACTGACAGGGCTGGCTGAGGCAGTGGCTCTGTAGGGGCGGGGGGTCCTCACTGCCGCAGGCTCGCCCCCCCCAGACACGCTGGAGTTGCTGCGTGGCGGGGTTCAAACACGGTCATGTTACACTGAAACGCTGCCGAGTCCAGGGCACACCCCAGGGGTAACACGCAAGAGCTAAAGGAAGGCTAATGGGGGAGGAGCCAGGAATCCTGGGTTCGATCCCTGGCTCTGTGCTTCAGGGGCCCCCGGCCCAGACAAGGGAAATGACTCTGCCGGGTGCCCAGGAGGCGCGGGGAAGGAATCCCTCCCAAGCTACCCCCAGCCCCAGCATCTCAATTCCACACATTTCCCATCTGGCCCCAGGGCAGGGACTGGTTGGCTCAGGGGGGTGGGAATGGGGCCTGGTGCCAGCTTGGATCCGGCCCCAGGGCAGGGAACTGGCCCGCTCGGCAGGGGGGAAACTAACCACTCACCATGTTTTCATCCTTTGTACAAATGTCCTTTTATTTTATTTTTTCTGTTTTTTCCCATTTTTATTAGAATTTTTTTGTTTTTTATCTAAAATGAACAAAAAAGGCAAAAATTGGAAAAAATAATTAAACCGAAGAAATAAAAATGTCAAGAGGAGACAGATCAGGAGGGGCTCCTCCCCAGAGAGAAGTGGGGGTGTAGGAATAGCGCCCCCTCCCCAAAGAGACAGGGTGGGTGGAGAAACTGGTCCCTCAGGAGAGATGAAGTTGTGGGGTGACCCACAGGATAGTGGGCTGTCCGACTGACTTGGGGTCGCCCCCGATATGTGGGATCCAGTTTGGGAGGGCAGATGCCCTGCCGCAGCCGGGCCGGGGTTGCAGGGGGGAGGGAACCTGATATTAAATAAGAGGCGGGGGACTGAAGCCTGGCAAAAACAGCTGTCGATTTGGGGGCGCTGCAGAGGGGGAGGGTAACACCGAGACGGGGGCAGGGAGGTAACAGTCAGTTCAACCCAGAGCAGGGCTGGATTCTGGGTGGCCCCACATTCGACACCCCAGGGAACGAGCGGGGCCTGGATCAGCCCCCCAAGTGCCCCCAAATCCCCCAGCAGGGGAAGCCAGGGGCTGCCTCAGCCCAGGTTGGGGGGGGGTGTCACAGGAAGTAGTCAGCAACGGGCTTCTTGGAGGGGATCCCCCGGGTTTCCTGCGGGGCAGCTTCAAAGATGATAAATTCCTTCTGCAGGTGCTCGTCCAGCTCCAGGATGGCGGCCACGTTCCCGCACCTGGGGGTGTTGCACACTGCTCAGCCGGCGCCCCTCACTCCCAACCCGCAGCCCCCTGCCAGCCCAGCCCAGCCGGCGCCCCTCACTCCCGACCCGCAGCCCCCTGCCAGCCCAGCACAGCCGGCGCCCCTCACTCCCGACCCGCAGCCCCTGCTAGCCCAGCCCAGCCGGCGCCCCTCACTCCCGACCCGCAGCCCCTGCTAGCCCAGCCCAGCCCACCCCTGCAGCCCCCATGCGCTCACCGGTAGCAGTAGTTGGGGGCCGACCAGACGGTGAGCACGGTCTCATTGAAGTGCCACTTGTAGCCCTCCATGACCAGCTGGTGGGCGCGGCAGATCATGTCTATGTCGTTGGAGGCATTGAACTGGGCCACCACGTCGCTGCCAAAGAGGTACCCGGCGCCCCGCGGGCTCACGCCCCAGCCCGTCGTGTCTGGGGGGGTAGGGGGCAGCGGGGTGAGAGACCAGCCCTGCCCCCCGTGACCTGCCTCCGTCAGCCCCGTCCGCACATAACCACCGCACCTGCACCCACCCCTCTGCGCATCCCTGGACCAGTTGCAATACCTATAACCCACCCGCTCTCCCGCCATGCAGCCCTCTCCCCGCCATACCTTCGGGGTCAGACCAGAGCAAGTCACACATGGGCCCATCGTGCGGCACCTCCTGCTTGCGATCGATCGTGCGGATCTGATCCAGCGTCTGGATGGACGGGGAGAGGCCCCCGTGGACACAGAAGATCTGCAAGGGGGGGGGGGGGGAAAGAGGTTAGGAACCCAGGAGTCCTGGCCCCCGCCCCCCAGCCCAGCCCGGCCCGGCGCACCTTGCCGTCGATGATGGCCGACAGGCTGAGGTAGTCAAAGATCTCGGTGCAGTATCGCCACACGGTGACGGAGCCGTACTTGCGCAGACACTCGTCGTAGAAGCCATACACCTGTGTGATCTGCCGGCTCTCGTGATTGCCCCTGATGAGCGTGATGCGGTCGGGGTAGCGCACCTGGGGGAGGGGAGGGGTTAGCAGGGGCCCAGAGACGCGGCTAGTGGGGGCTGGGCAGTGGCAGAGAGGGTCATGGGGCAGTTGGGGGGGGTCTCACCTTGAGCGCCAGCAGCAGCAGGAAGGTCTCCACGCTGTAGAAGCCCCGATCCACGAAGTCGCCCATAAAGAGGTAATTGGTCTCTGGGACGTCACCCCCGACCTGTGGGGAGAGAGGGGCTGATGGGACACCAGGGGGCAGCGCAGAGGGGCTCAGAGAAGGGCAACTAACATGAGTAGGGGTTTGAAACGGGTCCCATATGAGGAGAGATTAAAGAGGCTAGGACTCTTCAGCTTGGAAAAGAGGAGACTAAGGGGGGATATAATAGAGGTCTATAAAATCATGAGTGATGTGGAGAAAGTAGATAAGGAAAAGTTATTTACTTATTCCCATAATACAAGAACTAGGGGTCACCAAATGAAATTAATGGGCAGCAGGTTTAAAACAAATAAAAGGAAGTTCTTCTTCACGCAGCGCACAGTCAACCTGTGGAACTCCTTGCCTGAGGAGGTTGTGAAGGCTAGGACTATAACAGGGTTTAAAAGAGAACTGGATAAATTCATGGTGGTTAAGTCCATTAATGGCTATTAGCCAGGATGGGTAAGGAATGGTGTCCCTAGCCTCTGTCTGTCAGAGGGTGGAGATGGATGGCAGGAGAGAGATCACTTGATCATTGCTGTTAGGTTCACTCCCTCTGGGGCACCTGGCATTGGCCACTGTCAGCTGACAGGACACTGGGCTGGATGGACCTTTGGTCTGACCCGCTACGGCCGTTCTTATGTTCTAAGGGGGCAGCGCAGAGGGGGCTGATGGGATGGGAGGGGGCAGCGCAGAGGGGGCTGATGGGATGGGAGGGGGCAGCGCAGAGGGGGCTGATGGGACAGTGGGGGGGTCTCTACTCACCCTGAACAGCTCCTTGAGGTCATAGAACTGACCGTGGATGTCCCCACACACCTGGGGGGAGGAGAGAGGACAGAGAATGGGAGGAGACACCAGGCCCCCCCAACATCCCCTCCCCACTGCCACCCGCACCCCAACACCTCCCAACCCCAGTCCCCCCCCCCCCCCCGGCCCCCACTCACTGTCACAGGAGAATCCACCCGCTGCACGTTGCTTTCCTCCACCAGGATCTCCCTGCCACACAGGGAGAAACAGCTTAAGAGCTGGGCCCCCAGTGCCCAAACCCCCCCCCCCCGCAGAGAGCCCCCCAGTGCCCCCCACCCTGCCCCCCAAGCCGAGCCCCCCCACCCTGCCCCCCGCCCCCGAGGCCCCCCCCGCTGCCCCCCGAGCCGAGCCCCCCCAGGCCCCCCGGCGCTCACCGGGCCTTGGCGCACAGCGCCTTCACCTCGCTCTCCTTGATGAGCTCGCAGCGCCGGAGCTGCTCGATCTGCCGGTCCAGGTCGCTGATCTCGGCCATGGCTCCTGGGCACAGCGGGGGGGGGAGGGTTAGCGGGGGGGGAGGGGCCACGCGCCGCCCCAGCCCCCCCGGCCCCGCTCCGGCCCCCCCCCGCTCCCCTCCTGACCCCCCCGGCCCCGGACCCCCCCGCACCTGGGGCTCCGTCCCCGGCTCCGAGCGCGGCTGGCCCCGCCCCCTCCCGGCGACAGCGTCACTTCCCGGCCGGAAAGGGAAAGCTAAGAGAGGACAGGAAATGACGTCACAACCAAGGGGACCGGGCGGGACCCGAAGCGGCACTTGGTGACGTTGACGGAAATGACGCAAGGAGAGAACACTACCGGCTCGGGCAGAGGCGGGAAATGACATCACTGAGGGGGCCGGCACCGGTAAGGGCAGCCGGAAATACGTCACCAGGCCCCGCCCCTTTCGCTGATTCCCCCCCCCCCCCCCGGCAACGCCCCGTCCCGCTCCCGCACCGGGGAGCTCGCGGGTGCCTCAGTTTCCCCGGCCGCCTCGGGGGGGGAGGGGGTGTGGGGGCTGCGGGGCCCGGCCCAGCTCGAACCCCCGGCCCAGGCCCCGCCCCTTGGCCCCGCCCCTGGCTCCCTCCTTCCCTCCCTCCTTTCACAGCTCTGGGGCAGGGAGCTCAGGGCCGCAGAAGGGGAGTGGGGTACAGGAGGGGGTTGGGGTGCGGGAGGGGGCTCAGGGCCGCGGAAGGGGAGTGGGGTACAGGAGGGGGTTGGGGTGCAGAAGGGGGCTCAGGGCCGCAGAAGGGGAGTGGGGTACAGGAGGGGGTTGGGGTGCGGGAGGGGGCTCAGGGCTGCAGCGGGGGTTGGGGTGCTAGCTCTGGGAGGGGCTTTGGGTGTGGGAGGGGGCTCAGGGCTGGGTGCAGGAGGGGGTTGGGTTGCGGGAGGGGGCTCAGGGCCGTGGCAGGGGGTTGGGGTACAGGAGGGGGTTGGGGTGCGGGAGGGGGCTCAGGGCTGGGTGCAGGAGGGGGTTGGGGTGCATAAGGGGGCTCAGGGCCGTGGCAGGGGGTTGGGGTGCAGAAGGGGGTTGGGGTGCGGGAGGGGGCTCAGGGCTGGGTGCAGGAGGGGGTTGGGGTGCAGAAGGGGGCTCAGGGCCGCAGAAGGGGAGTGGGGTACAGGAGGGGGTTGGGGTGCGGGAGGGGTCTCAGGGCTGCAGCGGGGGTTGGGGTGCTAGCTCTGGGAGGGGCTTTGGGTGTGGGAGGGGGCTCAGGGCTGAGGCGGGGTGCAGGAGGGGGTTGGGGTGCGGGAGGGGGCTCAGGGCCGCAGAAGGGGAGTGGGGTACAGGAGGGGGTTGGGGTGCGGGAGGGGGCTCAGGGCTGGGTGCAGGAGGGGGTTGGGGTGCGGAAGGGGGCTCAGGGCCGCAGAAGGGGAGTGGGGTACAGGAGGGGGTTGGGGTGCAGAAGGGGGCTCAGGGTTGTGGCAGGGGATTGGGGGCTCAGGGCTGGGTGCAGGAGGGGGTTGGGGTGTGGGAGGGGGCTCAGGGCTGGGTGCAGGAGGGGGTTGGGGTGCAGAAGGGGGCTCAGGGCCGCAGAAGGGGAGTGGGGTACAGGAGGGGGTTGGGGTGCAGGAGGGGGCTCAGGGCCGCGGAAGGGGAGTGGGGTACAGGAGGGGGTTGGGGTGCGGAAGGGGGCTCAGGGCCGCAGAAGGGGAGTGGGGTACAGGAGGGGGTTGGGGTGCGGGAGGGGGCTCAGGGCCGCAGAAGGGGAGTGGGGTACAGGAGGGGGTTGGGGTGCGGGAGGGGGCTCAGGGCCGCAGAAGGGGAGTGGGGTACAGGAGGGGGTTGGGGTGCGGAAGGGGGCTCAGGGCCGCAGAAGGGGAGTGGGGTACAGGAGGGGGTTGGGGTGCAGGAGGGGGCTCAGGGCCGCAGAAGGGGAGTGGGGTACAGGAGGGGGTTGGGGTGCGGAAGGGGGCTCAGGGCCGCAGAAGGGGAGTGGGGTACAGGAGGGGGTTGGGGTGCAGGAGGGGGCTCAGGGCCGCGGAAGGGGAGTGGGGTACAGGAGGGGGTTGGGGTGCAGGAGGGGGCTCAGGGCCGCGGAAGGGGAGTGGGGTACAGGAGGGGGTTGGGGTGCGGGAGGGGGCTCAGGGCCGCAGAAGGGGAGTGGGGTACAGGAGGGGGTTGGGGTGCGGAAGGGGGCTCAGGGCCGCAGAAGGGGAGTGGGGTACAGGAGGGGGTTGGGGTGTGGGAGGGGATTGGGGGCTCAGGGCTGGGTGCAGGAGGGGGTTGGGGTGCAGGAGGGGGCTCAGGGCCGCAGAAGGGGAGTGGGGTACAGGAGGGGGTTGGGGTGCAGGAGGGGGCTCAGGGCCGCGGAAGGGGAGTGGGGTACAGGAGGGGGTTGGGGTGCGGGAGGGGGCTCAGGGCCGTGGAAGGGGAGTGGGGTACAGGAGGGGGTTGGGGTGCGGGAGGGGGCTCAGGGCTGGGTGCAGGAGGGGGTTGGGGTGCAGAAGGGGGCTCAGGGCCGCAGAAGGGGAGTGGGGTACAGGAGGGGGTTGGGGTGCAGGAGGGGGCTCAGGGCCGCGGAAGGGGAGTGGGGTACAGGAGGGGGTTGGGGTGCGGGAGGGGGCTCAGGGCTGAGGCGGGGTGCAGGAGGGGGTTGGGGTGCGGGAGGGGGCTCAGGGCCGCAGAAGGGGAGTGGGGTACAGGAGGGGGTTGGGGTGCGGGAGGGGGCTCAGGGCTGGGTGCAGGAGGGGGTTGGGGTGCGGGAGGGGGCTCAGGGCCGCAGAAGGGGAGTGGGGTACAGGAGGGGGTTGGGGTGCAGAAGGGGGCTCAGGGCCGCGGAAGGGGAGTGGGGTACAGGAGGGGGTTGGGGTGCGGGAGGGGGCTCAGGGCCGCAGAAGGGGAGTGGGGTACAGGAGGGGGTTGGGGTGCGGGAGGGGGCTCAGGGCCGCGGAAGGGGAGTGGGGTACAGGAGGGGGTTGGGGTGCGGGAGGGGGCTCAGGGCCGCAGAAGAGGAGTGGGGTACAGGAGGGGGTTGGGGTGCAGAAGGGGGCTCAGGGCCGCAGAAGGGGAGTGGGGTACAGGAGGGGGTTGGGGTACAGGAGGGGGCTCAGGGCTGCAGCAGGGGGTTGGGGTGCTAGCTCTGGGAGGGGCTTTGGGTGTGGGAGGGGGCTCAGGGCTGGGTGCAGGAGGGGGTTGGGTTGCGGGAGGGGGCACAGGGCCGTGGCAGGGGATTGGGGTACAGGAGGGGGTTGGGGTGCGGGAGGGGGCTCAGGGCCGCGGAAGGGGAGTGGGGTACAGGAGGGGGTTGGGGTGCGGAAGGGGGCTCAGGGCTGCAGAAGGGGAGTGGGGTACAGGAGGGGGTTGGGGTGCGGAAGGGGGCTCAGGGCCGCAGAAGGGGAGTGGGCTACAGGAGGGGGTTGGGGTGCGGGAGGGGGCTCAGGGCTGCGGCAGGGGATTGGGGTGCTAGCTCTGGGAGGGGCTTTGGGTGTGGGAGGGGGCTCAGGGCTGAGGCGGGGTGCAGGAGGGGGTTGGGGTGCGGGAGGGGGCTCAGGGCCGCAGAAGGGGAGTGGGGTACAGGAGGGGGTTGGGGTGCGGGAGGGGGCTCAGGGCTGGGTGCAGGAGGGGGTTGGGGTGCAGAAGGGGGCTCAGGGCCGCAGAAGGGGAGTGGGGTACAGGAGGGGGTTGGGGTGCGGGAGGGGGCTCAGGGCCGCAGAAGGGGAGTGGGGTACAGGAGGGGGTTGGGGTGCGGGAGGGGGCTCAGGGCCGCGGAAGGGGAGTGGGGTACAGGAGGGGGTTGGGGTGTGGGAGGGGGCTCAGGGCTGGGTGCAGGAGGGGGTTGGGGTGCAGAAGGGGGCTCAGGGCCGCAGACGGGGAGTGGGGTACAGGAGGGGGTTGGGGTGCGGGAGGGGGCTCAGGGCCGCAGAAGGGGAGTGGGCTACAGGAGGGGGTTGGGGTGCGGGAGGGGGCTCAGGGCTGCGGCAGGGGATTGGGGTGCTAGCTCTGGGAGGGGCTTTGGGTGTGGGAGGGGGCTCAGGGCTGAGGCGGGGTGCAGGAGGGGGTTGGGGTGCGGGAGGGGGCTCAGGGCCGCAGAAGGGGAGTGGGGTACAGGAGGGGGTTGGGGTGCGGGAGGGGGCTCAGGGCTGGGTGCAGGAGGGGGTTGGGGTGCAGAAGGGGGCTCAGGGCCGCAGAAGGGGAGTGGGGTACAGGAGGGGGTTGGGGTGCGGGAGGGGGCTCAGGGCCGCAGAAGGGGAGTGGGGTACAGGAGGGGGTTGGGGTGCGGGAGGGGGCTCAGGGCCGCAGAAGGGGAGTGGGGTACAGGAGGGGGTTGGGGTGCAGAAGGGGGCTCAGGGCCGCGGAAGGGGAGTGGGGTACAGGAGGGGGTTGGGGTGTGGGAGGGGGCTCAGGGCTGGGTGCAGGAGGGGATTGGGGTGCAGAAGGGGGCTCAGGGCCGCAGAAGGCGAGTGGGGTACAGGAGGGGGTTGGGGTGCGGGAGGGGGCTCAGGGCCGCGGAAGGGGAGTGGGGTACAGGAGGGGGTTGGGGTGCGGGAGGGGGCACAGGGCTGCAGCGGGGGTTGGGGTGCTAGCTCTGGGAGGGGCTTTGGGTGTGGGAGGGGGCTCAGGGCTGGGTGCAGGAGGGGGTTGGGTTGCGGGAGGGGGCACAGGGCCGTGGCAGGGGATTGGGGTACAGGAGGGGGTTGGGGTGCGGGAGGGGGCTCAGGGCTGGGTGCAGGAGGGGGTTGGGGTGCAGAAGGGGGCTCAGGGCCGTGGCAGGGGGTTGGGGTGCGGGAGGGGGCTCAGGGCTGGGTGCAGGAGGGGGTTGGGGTGCAGAAGGGGGCTCAGGGCCGCAGAAGGGGAGTGGGGTACAGGAGGGGGTTGGGGTGCAGAAGGGGACTCAGGGCCGCAGAAGGGGAGTGGGGTACAGGAGGGGGTTGGGGTGCGGGAGGGGGCTCAGGGCCGCAGAAGGGGAGTGGGGTACAGGAGGGGGTTGGGGTGCAGGAGGGGGCTCAGGGCCGCGGAAGGGGAGTGGGGTACAGGAGGGGGTTGGGGTGCAGGAGGGGGCTCAGGGCCGTGGAAGGGGAGTGGGGTACAGGAGGGGGTTGGGGTGCGGAAGGGGGCTCAGGGCCGCAGAAGGGGAGTGGGGTGCAGGAGGGGGTTGGGGTGCGGAAGGGGGCTCAGGGCCGCAGAAGGGGAGTGGGGTACAGGAGGGGGTTGGGGTGCGGGAGGGGGCTCAGGGCCGCAGAAGGGGAGTGGGGTACAGGAGGGGGTTGGGGTGCGGGAGGGGGCTCAGGGCCGCAGAAGGGGAGTGGGGTACAGGAGGGGGTTGGGGTGCGGGAGGGGGCTCAGGGCCGCAGAAGGGGAGTGGGGTACAGGAGGGGGTTGGGGTGCAGGAGGGGGCTCAGGGCCGCGGAAGGGGAGTGGGGTACAGGAGGGCGTTGGGGTGCAGGAGGGGGCTCAGGGCCGCAGAAGGGGAGTGGGGTACAGGAGGGGGTTGGGGTGCGGGAGGGGGCTCAGGGCCGCAGAAGGGGAGTGGGGTACAGGAGGGGGTTGGGGTGCGGAAGGGGGCTCAGGGCCGCAGAAGGGGAGTGGGCTACAGGAGGGGGTTGGGGTGCGGGAGGGGGCTCAGGGCTGCGGCAGGGGATTGGGGTGCTAGCTCTGGGAGGGGCTTTGGGTGTGGGAGGGGGCTCAGGGCTGAGGCTGGGTGCAGGAGGGGGTTGGGGTGCGGGAGGGGGCTCAGGGCCGCAGAAGGGGAGTGGGGTACAGGAGGGGGTTGGGGTGCGGGAGGGGGCTCAGGGCTGGGTGCAGGTGGGGGTTGGGGTGCAGAAGGGGGCTCAGGGCCGCAGAAGGGGAGTGGGGTACAGTAGGGGGTTGGGGTGCGGGAGGGGGCTCAGGGCCGCAGAAGGGGAGTGGGGTACAGGAGGGGGTTGGGGTGCGGGAGGGGGCTCAGGGCCGCAGAAGGGGAGTGGGGTACAGGAGGGGGTTGGGGTGCAGAAGGGGGCTCAGGGCCGCGGAAGGGGAGTGGGGTACAGGAGGGGGTTGGGGTGTGGGAGGGGGCTCAGGGCTGGGTGCAGGAGGGGGTTGGGGTGCAGAAGGGGGCTCAGGGTCGCAGAAGGGGAGTGGGGTACAGGAGGGGGTTGGGGTGCGGGAGGGGGCTCAGGGCCGCAGAAGGGGAGTGGGCTACAGGAGGGGGTTGGGGTGCGGGAGGGGGCTCAGGGCTGCGGCAGGGGATTGGGGTGCTAGCTCTGGGAGGGGCTTTGGGTGTGGGAGGGGGCTCAGGGCTGAGGCGGGGTGCAGGAGGGGGTTGGGGTGCGGGAGGGGGCTCAGGGCCGCAGAAGGGGAGTGGGGTACAGGAGGGGGTTGGGGTGTGGGAGGGGGCTCAGGGCTGGGTGCAGGAGGGGGTTGGGGTGCGGGAGGGGGCTCAGGGCCGCGGAAGGGGAGTGGGGTACAGGAGGGGGTTGGGGTGCGGGAGGGGGCTCAGGGCTGCAGCGGGGGTTGGAGTGCTAGCTCTGGGAGGGACTTTGGGTGTGGGAGGGGGCTCAGGGCTGGGTGCAGGAGGGGGTTGGGTTGCGGGAGGGGGCACAGGGCCGTGGCAGGGGATTGGGGTACAGGAGGGGGTTGGGGTGCGGGAGGGGGGTCAGGGCTGGGTGCAGGAGGGGGTTGGGGTGCAGAAGGGGGCTCAGGGCCGTGGCAGGGGGTTGGGGTGCGGGAGGGGGCTCAGGGCTGGGTGCAGGAGGGGGTTGGGGTGCAGAAGGGGGCTCAGGGCCGCAGAAGGGGAGTGGGGTACAGGAGGGGGTTGGGGTGCAGAAGGGGACTCAGGGCTGCAGAAGGGGAGTGGGGTACAGGAGGGGGTTGGGGTGCGGGAGGGGGCTCAGGGCCGCAGAAGGGGAGTGGGGTACAGGAGGGGGTTGGGGTGCAGGAGGGGGCTCAGGGCCGCGGAAGGGGAGTGGGGTACAGGAGGGGGTTGGGGTGCAGGAGGGGGCTCAGGGCCACGGAAGGGGAGTGGGGTACAGGAGGGGGTTGGGGTGCGGAAGGGGGCTCAGGGCCGCAGAAGGGGAGTGGGGTACAGGAGGGGGTTGGGGTGCGGGAGGGGGCTCAGGGCCGCAGAAGGGGAGTGGGGTACAGGAGGGGGTTGGGGTGCGGAAGGGGGCTCAGGGCCGCAGAAGGGGAGTGGGCTACAGGAGGGGGTTGGGGTGCGGGAGGGGGCTCAGGGCTGCGGCAGGGGATTGGGGTGTTAGCTCTGGGAGGGGCTTTGGGTGTGGGAGGGGGCTCAGGGCTGAGGCGGGGTGCAGGAGGGGGTTGGGGTGCGGGAGGGGGCTCAGGGCCGCAGAAGGGGAGTGGGGTACAGGAGGGGGTTGGGGTGCGGGAGGGGGCTCAGGGCTGGGTGCAGGAGGGGGTTGGGGTGCAGAAGGGGGCTCAGGGCCGCAGAAGGGGAGTGGGGTACAGGAGGGGGTTGGGGTGCGGGAGGGGGCTCAGGGCCGCAGAAGGGGAGTGGGGTACAGGAGGGGGTTGGGGTGCAGAAGGGGGCTCAGGGCCGCGGAAGGGGAGTGGGGTACAGGAGGGGGTTGGGGTGTGGGAGGGGGCTCAGGGCTGGGTGCAGGAGGGGGTTGGGGTGCAGAAGGGGGCTCAGGGCTGCAGAAGGGGAGTGGGGTACAGGAGGGGGTTGGGGTGCGGGAGGGGGCTCAGGGCCGCGGAAGGGGAGTGGGGTACAGGAGGGGGTTGGGGTGCGGGAGGGGGCTCAGGGCTGCAGCGGGGGTTGGGGTGCTAGCTCTGGGAGGGGCTTTGGGTGTGGGAGGGGGCTCAGGGCTGGGTGCAGGAGGGGGTTGGGTTGCGGGAGGGGGCACAGGGCCGTGGCAGGGGATTGGGGTACAGGAGGGGGTTGGGGTGCGGGAGGGGGCTCAGGGCTGGGTGCAGGAGGGGGTTGGGGTGCAGAAGGGGGCTCAGGGCCGTGGCAGGGGGTTGGGGTGCGGGAGGGGGCTCAGGGCTGGGTGCAGGAGGGGGTTGGGGTGCAGAAGGGGGCTCAGGGCCGCAGAAGGGGAGTGGGGTACAGGAGGGGGTTGGGGTGCAGACGGGGGCTCAGGGCCGTGGCAGGGGATTGGGGTACAGGAGGGGGTTGGGGTGCGGGAGGGGGCTCAGGGCCGCAGAAGGGGAGTGGGGTACAGGAGGGGGTTGGGGTGTGGGAGGGGGCTCAGGGCTGGGTGCAGGAAGGGGTTGGGGTGCAGAAGGGGGCTCAGGGCCGCAGAAGGGGAGTGGGGTACAGGAGGGGGTTGGGGTGCAGAAGGGGGCTCAGGGCCGCGGAAGGGGAGTGGGGTACAGGAGGGGGTTGGGGTGCGGGAGGGGGCTCAGGGCTGCAGCGGGGGTTAGGGTGCTAGCTCTGGGAGGGGCTTTGGGTGTGGGAGGGGGCTCAGGGCTGGGTGCAGGAGGGGGTTGGGTTGCGGGAGGGGGCACAGGGCCGTGGCAGGGGATTGGGGTACAGGAGGGGGTTGGGGTGCGGGAGGGGGCTCAGGGCTGGGTGCAGGAGGGGGTTGGGGTGCAGAAGGGGGCTCAGGGCCGTGGCAGGGGGTTGGGGTGCAGAAGGGGGTTGGGGTGAGGGAGGGGGCTCAGGGCTGGGTGCAGGAGGGGGTTGGGGTGCAGAAGGGGGCTCAGGGCCGCAGAAGGGGAGTGGGGTACAGGAGGGGGTTGGGGTGCGGGAGGGGTCTCAGGGCTGCAGCGGGGGTTGGGGTGCTAGCTCTGGGAGGGGCTTTGGGTGTGGGAGGGGGCTCAGGGCTGAGGCGGGGTGCAGGAGGGGGTTGGGGTGCGGGAGGGGGCTCAGGGCCGCAGAAGGGGAGTGGGGTACAGGAGGGGGTTGGGGTGCGGGAGGGGGCTCAGGGCTGGGTGCAGGAGGGGGTTGGGGTGCGGAAGGGGGCTCAGGGCCGCAGAAGGGGAGTGGGGTACAGGAGGGGGTTGGGGTGCGGGAGGGGGCTCAGGGCTGGGTGCAGGAGGGGTTTGGGTTGCGGAAGGGGGCTCAGGGCTGCAGAAGGGGAGTGGGGTACAGGAGGGGGTTGGGGTGCAGAAGGGGGCTCAGGGCCGCAGAAGGGGAGTGGGGTACAGGAGGGGGTTGGGTTGCGGGAGCGGGCTCAGGGTTGTGGCCGGGGATTGGGGTACAGGAGGGGGTTGGGGTGTGGGAGGGGATTGGGGGCTCAGGGCTGGGTGCAGGAGGGGGTTGGGGTGCAGGAGGGGGCTCAGGGCCGCAGAAGGGGAGTGGGGTACAGGAGGGGGTTGGGGTGCAGAAGGGGGCTCAGGGTTGTGGCAGGGGATTGGGGGCTCAGGGCTGGGTGCAGGAGGGGGTTGGGGTGTGGGAGGGGGCTCAGGGCCGCAGAAGGGGAGTGGGGTACAGGAGGGGGCTCAGGGCTGCAGCAGGGGATTGGGGTGCTAGCTCTGGGAGGGGCTTTGGGTGCGGGAGGGGGCTCAGGGCTGCAGCAGGGGATTGGGGTGCTAGCTCTGGGAGGGGCTTTGGGTGCGGGAGGGGGCTCAGGGCTGAGGCGGGGTGCAGGAGGGGGTTGGGGTGTGGAGGGGGCTCAGGGCTGCGGGCTCTGGGAGGGGGTTGGGGTGCGGAAGGGGGCTCAGGGGCGCATAAGGGGAGTGGGGTACAGGAGGGGCTTGGGGTGCGGGAGGGGGCTCAGGGCTGCGGCAGCTGATTGGGGTGCTAGCTCTGGGAGGGGCTTTGGGTGTGGGAGGGGGCTCAGGCGGGGTGCAGGAGGGGGTTGGGGTGTGGGAGGGGGCTCAGGGCCGTGGAAGGGGAGTGGGGTACAGGAGGGGGTTGGGGTGTGGGAGGGGGCTTAGGGCTGGGTGCAGGAGGGGGTTGGGGTGCAGAAGGGGGCTCAGGGCCGCAGAAGGGGAGTGGGGTACAGGAGGGGGTTGGGGTGCGGGAGGGGGCTCAGGGCTGCAGCGGGGGTTGGGGTGCTAGCTCTGGGAGGGGCTTTGGGTGTGGGAGGGGGCTCAGGGCTGAGGCGGGGTGCAGGAGGGGGTTGGGGTGTGGAGGGGGCTCAGGGCTGCGGGCTCTGGGAGGGTGTTGGGGTGCGGAAGGGGGCTCAGGGCTGGGTGCAGGAGGGGGTTGGGGTGCGGAAGGGGGCTCAGGGCCGCAGAAGGGGAGTGGGGTACAGGAAGGGGTTGGGGTGCAGAAGGGGGCTCAGGGCCGCAGAAGGGGAGTGGGGTACAGGAGGGGGTTGGGGTGCGGGAGGGGTCTCAGGGCTGCAGCGGGGGTTGGGGTGCTAGCTCTGGGAGGGAGTTTGGGCGTGGTGGGGATGCAGGATGGGTTCGGGGTGCTGGCTCCGGCTGGGTGGCGCTTACCTCAGGCGGCTCCCAGCCAGCGAGCTAAGCCAGGCTCCCTCCCTGCCCTGGCTCCGCGCCACTCCCGGAATTGGCCGCCATTTCCGGCCCCTTGGCAGATGGGCCAGGGGGTCTCCATGTGCAGCCCCCGCCCACAGGCACCGGCCCTGCAGCTCCCATTGGTCACGGTTCTCAGTCGCAGAGACCCCTGGCCTCCCCAGGGGCTGCAGGGATATGCTGGGAGCCACGGGGGGGGCCTGTGTTAGCCCCACTGCGCCGCCCACCAGACTTTTACTGGCCTGGAGCCACCAGGGCCCCTTTTCTATTTGGCATTTCGGTCAAAAACCGGACCCCTGGCAACCCTAGGCTCAGGGGGTGTGTGGGTTTGGCCTGGGGCCCGGCCGCGGGGGTGTGTGTGTGTGTGTGTGTGTGTGTGTGTTCGCTGCAGGGCCTGCTCCCAGCACAGTGGGTGTGGGAAAGCCATGGGGGGCTCAGCCCCAGCTCTATGTGCAGGGGTGGGGGCCCAGGGCCCACCCGCGCTCCTCACCTCAGTGCCTCCATAATTAGTTTGTTGAGCTGGGGGCGCATCTGCGACCCCTCCCCAGCAGTGGCTCCCCCCACAGCCATCTCCAGCCGGGGTGTTGGGGCGTCCCACCCCCTTCCCCCCATGGAAGCTCACAGCCAGGGGCTCTGTTTAAATAGTTTTCTCTTTATTGTAGGATCTGGGGGGATGGGTCATCCCTCCCCCACCTCTGAGGGTGGGGGGCCAGCAGCTCGTTCATGGGATGCACGCCTGGAGTGTCATCTGTCACCAGAAGGGGGGAGCGGAAGCGGAGAGACACAGCCACGACAGCAGGGGAAGGGGGGCCCGGACTCCTGGGTTCTTCAAGGGAGCTCAGCTTTTCTGCAGGCCAGGAGCCGGCCACACTAGACTCCACAGGATGGGTGCAGGCAGCGGGGGGTGGGGGGGCAGATGGGTGTGGGGGGGCGGGACCCCACATTTAGTAGGCGTGGTTGGAGACGAAGAGAGACTCGCTGGCAGCGGCTCCACCCTGGCCACTTGGGGTGTATTTCCCCTGGCAGGCGAGGCTGTTAGCCTGGGGGGGGGCAGAGAGAAATCAGTACCCCATGCCTGGCTCCTGTGCCAGCCAGCCCCCCATTCCCCGAGCCCCCTTGGTGGGGCCAGCACCCCCATTCCCCGAGCCCCATTCGGGGGCCAGCACCCCCACTCCCTGCCCTGGGGCCGGACAGGAGCCAGCACCCCCCTAGAGGGGACAGGCCCGCGCCCTGCTCTGGGGCCGGAGGAGAGCCGGCGCCCCGCTGGAGGGGATAGGCCCCTGCCCCGCCGAACCAGCCAGTCCCCGCCCTGGGGCCGGATGGGAGCCGCACCTGCTAGAGGGGACAAGCCCCACGCCCCGCCCTGGGTGGGAGCCGGCGCCCCCTAGAGGGGACAGCCCTGGGGCTGGGTGGGAGCTGCACCCGCTAGAGGGGACAGGCCCCACGCCCCGCCCTGGGGCTGGGTGGGAGCCGGCGCCCCCTAGAGGGGACAGCCCTGGGGCTGGGTGGGAGCGGTGCCCCTGGGCTGGGGTACGTACCAGGGCCCGTTTGATGTACTCCTCCTGGGCGTTCTTGGCGTTCTCCTTCTTGCCGGCCCAGGCCTTGAGGGCGGAGGCCTGCAGGGCGCGGCCGTAGGAGAAGGTGAGGGCCCAGGGCCTGTGCAGGGGGCACTTGTTGATGGCGTTGAGGTTGAGCGAAGCCTCTTCCTCGCTCTGCCCGCCAGACAGGAAGGTGATACCTGGGGGAGGGTGGAGGGGGTGTCAGAGGGGGGCAGCAGCGACCCACGCGTGGGGCCCAGAGGAGTGTCCCGCCGGGGGTCACTGGGACAAGGGGGGGTGACTAGTGCACTGTGGCTGCCTCAGGGGCCCTGGGCCCACCAGCACGGGAGCACCCCCACTTCACCGTCACGGAGCCACCCCATGGACTCCCGGGACCCCGAATCCTGAGTGACGGCTGGGCCGGAGGGGGACCCACTGACCCCCCCGCCCCAGTGGCTCTGGCTGAATCTGACCCTCCCCCTGGGCTGGGCGACGGTTTCACCCCCCCCCCCCACGTCCTTTTCCTTCCCCAGCTGAGTTCCAGCCCAGGCCGAGGCAGCGGCGAATGTGCCAGGGCTCGGGGGGCGGCTGGGGCCAGGCGCTGGGTCTCCCAGGAAACGGGCTGGCTTCCCGCTGACACCCTCTTCTTCCCCCAGGCCAGCAGCCCCTGGCATCGCCTGCCAGACCCTGCAGCATGGGGCCAGGCCAGCACCCAGGACAGGTGAGGCATCCCAAGGAAAGCCCCGGTTGTCTGCCCGGGGAGGGGGGAAGTGAAGAGCGGGCCTCACCGGGCACAGCGGGCGGCACGGTGCGGCGCAGGGCGGTGACGGTTGCCATGGCGATCTCCTCATGGCTGTACTTCTTGGTGCAGGCATGGCCGGGCGTCACCATGTTGGGTTTCAGCAGCGTCCCCTCCAGGTAGACGTGGTGGTCGCTCAGCGCCTTGTACACAGCTGCCAGCACCTGGGGGCGGGGCCAGCCATGGGAGGATCCGCCCCTCAGGACCCCCAACACTCACTGGCCTGGGGAGATTCCCCCTCCCCACCCCTGGGGGAACCCCCCCCCCCGTTCCTGCCCCCTCCGAACCCCCCGCCACCTGCAAGGAGGCACCCCCTGCCCACGCCTCAAGTCTCAGCCCCGCCCTGGGGCCCCTCTCACCTTCTCGGTGACGTATTGGCAGCGCTTCAGGTCATGGTCCCCATCGGGCAGGATTTCCGGCTCCACGATGGGCACAATCCCGTTCTGGGGAGCAGACAGAGCGGGTGGGGTCAGAGACCCCCAGACACAGCAACTCGGCACCCCCATCCAGGTGGCCAGAATGGGGAACTGCAGCTGCCATGTGCTCAGTGTCCCCACCCCAGTGGGGAGACAGGGACCTGCAGCACCCGCCCCAGGGACGCCCACCTGCTGGCAGATGCTGGCGTAAGCGCGCAGGACGTTGGCGTCTCCAGGATGGCCAGGTGGGAGGGAGTGTGCTCCGAGATCTTCAGCACACAGCGCCACTTGGCGAAGTCAGCCCCGTCCTTCTTGTACTGGGCGCAGCGCTCGGACAGGCCGTCCAGCCCTGGGGGGAGGGACAGAGCGTGAGCCCGGGGGCTAGTGCCCGGGCCCAGGCCCCGCAGGGGCTGCGCTGCCATTGGACACAGCCCACGTCACTCACCCTGGGTGGTGGTCTCTCCGTTTGTCCGGCCAGGGGCACGACACCTTTGTCCACCTGCGGGGCAGAGGGACGGGTCCGTTCAGTCCACTGGCTGCCTCCGAGAACCCCCTCCAGACCATCGCCCCAGGCATTCCGGTGGGGGGCCCTCTGGGCTTTGGGGGGGGTAACAAGATTGCCCCAGGAACCCCCCTCCCACCCCATCAGCCCAGATACCCCTACCCCATCCCCCTCTCTCTCCGGCAGCATCCCATCCTCCCAGCCTCCTCCTTGGCCATCCGTCCATACAATTATCCCTACTGCCCCTGCCCCACAACCTCCCTGTCATTCACCCCAGCCGCCTCTCCCCTGCAGTCCCGTCTGCCCCGGCCCCTAGACTCCTCCGCCAATACATCGCTGCAAGCCCCCGCCCCCCCTCTCTGCCCGACTCTCACCTTGATGCCCACCACGCCGCCCTTGTCCCTTGATGACCTTGGTGAAGGGTGGCCGTCGTCGGCCTTCTGGTACATGGTCTCATGGAAGAGGATGACGCCCCCGATGCACGGATTGACCCGCTGGTCGGCCGTGAACAGCAGCTGGCGAGAGAAACGCCGGTTCTCCTCCGTGTTCTCCGCGCCAATGGAGCTCAGCCGCTTGGCGATGCTGCCTGGAGGCCGGGGGGGGGGGGGGGGGGTCAGCTGGGGCCTCTCCATCCCAATGACCTAACTCCCTCCCGCCAGCTCTGCCGGTGCCCCTCACTCCTGACCCGCAGCCCCTGCTAGCCCAGCCGTGCCCCCTGCTAGCCCAGCCCTGTCCCCCCAGCTCTGCCGGTGCCCCCCCATTCCCGACCCGCAGCCCCCTGCCCCCCCAGCGCTCCCCGCAGCTGCCAGTGCCCCCCACTCCCGACCCCGCAGCCCCCTGCCAGCCCAGCGCTCCCCGCAGCTGCCAGTGCCCCCCACTCCCGACCCGCAGCCCCCTGCCAGCCCAGCGCTGCCCCCCCAGCTCTGCCAGTGCCCCTCACTCCCAACCCACAGCCCCTGCCAGCCCAGCCCTGCCCCCCCCAGCTCTGCCAGTGCCCCTCACTCCCAACCCACAGCCCTTGCCAGCCCAGCCCTGCCCCCCCAGCTCTGCCGGTGCCCCCTCACTTCTCCCAACCCACAGCCCTTGCCAGCCCAGCCCCTGCCCCCCCCCAGCTCTGCCAGTGCCCCTCACTCCCAACCCACAGCCCCTGCCAGCCCAGCCCTGCCCCCCCCAGCTCTGCCGGTGCTCTCCACTCCCAACCCGCAGCCCCTGCCAGCCCAGCCGGTGCCCCTCACTCCCGACCCATAGCCCCTTTACCGGTGGACTCATCAGCAGCGAGGATGCCCTTGCCGGGGGCCACGATGCGGTGGGCGATGTCCGAAAGCTCCTTCTTCTGCTCCGTGGTGAGGGCCGGGTACTGGTGAGGCATCGTGAGTGACTGCGGAGAGAGACGGGCCGCGAAGGGTTAACCCCGCCCAGACAGACGGACGTGCGGGCCCGGGGCTCCCCACATGGCAGCCCTGCCACGCTGGGGGAGAAATGGGACTCAGGCGACCGGGTAGGGCTCCCCCATGCTCCGAGCCCCTGGCGGGGCGGAAGCCGGGGAGGGACCCAGGCCCTGCAGAGCTCCCAGGCTCCGGGGAGCAGTGGGGGGAAGTGGGACCCAGGCGCCCCGGGAGGGTCCCCCCAGGACCGGGGAGGGGGCCCGAGGCACTGCTGGCCCCTAGGGGGCGCCCCCGCTCGCATTCCAGAGATGCCACAAACAACCTTGCGGCTCTGACCTTGAGGGGGGGGGAGGGGCATCGCCCGGACCCCAGAACCCTGTGGCAGGGGGGGCGGGACGACGACTGAGGTCAAGGTCACTTCGAACGCAGGGGCAGCGATGGGGAACCCCGCGGGGTGTCGGGGTCCAGACCCCCCCTTTCCAGCTCACCCAGAGGGACGCAGGATGGAAATGAGGGGGTGCAGCTGGCTCTGGGGGGAGGCGCTTCAGGCCCTGGGGCGAGCGGGGGCAGGGGGTTGTTCCGCTTGGGAGACCAGGGTCCCCTCCTTCATCCACGTGGGGGGGTCAGCCGCCCAACGGAGAATCCCCCCACCCTACCCCGATACCTGCCCCACCCCGGCCCCCCCGGGCGGCTGCCCACCCCGGCCCAGCCACGCTCACCTCTCGCGGTGCAGGCAGGGTGTGACTGGGGGGCGGCTCCGAACGCTCACAGTCTCCGCGTTCCGAAATGGAACGTCATAGACTCGCGGGCGGAAAAGGGAAGGGGCGGGGCCAAGAGTTTAAAGGGCCACAGCCTCCTAAATACGGGTGCGGGGGTTAGGAGAGACGCTCGGCTCCCCTAAACGAGCCGCCCTTCCCTCCTGTCCCTTCCCCCTCCCCCCCCATCTCCCCTTCCCCAAGCATCCGCTCTGCCCCTCCCCCACCTGAAATCCCCATTGACTCACACCGGGCGGGGTGTGTGTGTGTGTCTGGGGAAATTTCCCCCACGGAAAAATGCTGATTCACCCCCGCACCCATCCTGCCCCGCCCGGGGAAAGGGGGAACACCGAGGGGGGCGGGGGGGAGGATGCAGTGCATTCTGGGCGGGGGGCAGGGCCTAGGGGGGAACAGTGGATTTGTGGGGAGCTGGAGAGGCTAAAGGGGGCGGGAGACTGAGGCAGATTTGTGGGTGTGGAAGCTAAAGCACAGTCCCTGCAGCGGCTAAAACCAGCCCCCCGCCTAAATCCCTACTCCCAGTGCCCCCAATTCCCTCCCTCCCATGGTCACCCCCAGCCACTCCCCCAAATCCCCCCTAAATCCCCCCTCCCGATGCCCCCAACTCCCTCCCACGGTCACCCCCAGCCACTCCCTCCTAAATCCCCCCTCCAATGCCCCCAACTCCCTCCCTCCATCACCCCCAGCCACCCCCCAATCCCCCCCTAAATCCCTATTCCCCAATGCCCCCAACCTCCCTCCCACGGTCACCCCCAGCCACTCCCCCCTAAATCCCCCCTCCCAATGCCCCCAACTCCCTCCCTCCATCACCCCCAGCCACCCCCCAAGTCCCCCCTAAATCCCCACTCCCAATGCCTCCAACTCACTCACTCCCATGGTCACCCCAGACACTCCCCCAAAAACCCCCCTAAATCCCCACTCCCAATGCCCCCAACTCCCTCCCTGCCACGGTCACCCCCAGCCACTCCCCCAAATCCCCCCTAAATCCCCCCTCCCGATGCCCCCAACTCCCTCCCACGGTCACCCCAGCCACTCCCCCCTAAATCCCCCCCTCCCAATGCCCCCAACTCCCTCCCTCCATCACCCCCAGCCACCCCCCAAGTCCCCCCTAAATCCCTATTCCCAATGCCCCCAACTCCCTCCCACGGTCACCCTCAGCCACTCCGCCAAATCCCCCCTAAATCCCCACTCCCAATGCTCCAACTCCCTCCTTCCCACGGTAACCCCCAGCCACTCTCCCCAAATCCCCCACTCTCAATGCCCCAACTCCCTCCCTCCATCACCCCCAGCCACCCCCCAAATCCCCACTCCCAATGCCTCCAACTCACTCACTCCCATGGTCACCCCCAGACACTCCCCCAAAACCCCCTAAATCCCCACTCCCAATGCCCCCAACTCCCTCCCTGCCACGGTCACCCCCAGCCACTCTCCCCAAATCCCCACTCTCAATGCCCCCAACTCCCCTCCCTCCCATGGTCACCCCCAGACACTCCCCCAAATCCCCCCTAAATCCCCTCTCCCAATGCCCCCAACTCCCTCCCTCCATCACCCCCAGCCACTCCCCCAAATCCCCACTCAAAATCTCTGCCCCAGCTGGGGTGTGGGGTATTCTGCACCCCCACTCGGTCTGGGGGTTACACAGGAGGCTGTGAGGGGGGTGGATCACTGGATCCCCCCTCCCTGCCACACACACCCCACCTCTACCCCCCCCCCCATTTCTGCTTTCAGCTCTGACCTTTCTCCAGACACCAGATCTCCTCCTGCCCCTCCCCCACTGGCTCATGTGTCCCCTCTGAAGGGCAGGGAGCTATTTTTGGGTCCCCCTGATGGGGGGGTAGTTAACCCTCCTGGTGCCAGGGTGCCGCCTGGCTGTGGGGTCAGTAGTACCCCCCTGCCCCTGGAAGGACGAGCTGGGACCTGCCTGAGGCTTGAAACCCCAGGGCCGGGGGCTCCCCGTGCCCAGCTCGGGGCTTGTGCACAGAGCAGCCGGTGTCCAGCTCCATGGCAAAGCGGCAGCCCCCTTGTGCGAAGCTCCCCTGGGTGCGGGGAGCACCAGCGAGGGGGACCCCTGGGCTGCTCCCCCAGGAACCCACAACTGCAGCTGCAGGCCGGGGTGGGGGGGAGACAGGCCCTGAGTGGCTGGGGCACAAAGGAGACAGTGGGATGAGGACAGCACATGAATGTGAGTGCGTGTGTGTGTGTGTGTGTGGGGGGGTCAGCCCAGGCCTGGGGGTGGGGGCTCCTGGGCCAAGGCTGAGACTGGGGGGCGGGTATCAGGTGGCATCTGAGGAGTGGAGAGCGAGGCTGGAGAAATGACAGATGATCCGACCTCAACCCCGACTGCAGCCCCTGCTAGGTCAGCCTTGGGTCCCCCCTAACCTAGCTCTGAGGGGGCCCTCACTCCCGACCCGCAGCCCCTGCTAGCCTGGCTCTGCCCCCCCCAGCTCTGCCAGTGCCCCTCACTCCCGACCCGCAGCCCCTGCTAGCCTGGCTCTGCCCCCCCCAGCTCTGCCAGTGCCCCTCACTCCCAACCCGCAGCCCCTGCTAGCCCAGCCCTGCCCCCCCCCAGCTCTGCCGGTGCCCCTCACTCCCGACCCGCAGCCCCCTGCTAGGTCAGCCTTGGGTCCCCCCTAACCCAGCTCTGAGGGGGTCCTCACTCCCAACCCGCAGCCCCCTGCTAACCTGGCTCTGCCCCCCCCCCAGCTTTGCAGGTGCCCCTCACTCCCGACCCGCAGCCCCCTGCTAGGCCAGCCCTGCCCCCCCCCCAGCTCTGCTGGTGCCCCTCACTCCCGACCCGCAGCCCCTGCTAGCCCAGCCCTGCCCCCCCCAGCTCTGCCGGTGACCCTCACTCCCGACCCGCACCCCCCTGCTAGCCCAGCCCTGCCCCCCCCAGCTCTGCAGGTGCCCCTCACTCCCGACCCGCAGCCCCCTGCTAGCCCAGCCCTACCCCCCCACCAGCTCTGCCGGTGCCCCTCACTCCTGACCCGCAGCCCCTGCTAGCCCAGCCCTGCCCCCCCCCAGCTCTCCCCCTGCTAGCCCAGCCCTGCCCCCCCCAGCTCTGCCGGTGACCCTCACTCCCGACCCGCAGCCCCCTGCTAGCCCAGCCCTACCCCCCCACCAGCTCTGCCGGTGCCCCTCACTCCTGACCCGCAGCCCCTGCTAGCCCAGCCCTGCCCCCCCCAGCTCTCCCCCTGCTAGCCCAGCCCTGCCCCCCCCAGCTCTGCCGGTGCCCCTCACTCCCGACCCGCAGCCCCTGCTAGCCCAGCCCTGCCCCCCCCAGCTCTGCCGGTGCCCCTCACTCCCGACCCGCAGCCCCTGCTAGCCCAGCCCTGCCCCCCCCAGCTCTGCCGGTGCCCCTCACTCCCGACCCGCAGCCCCTGCCAGCCCAGCCCTGTCCCCCCCACAGCTCTGCCGGTGCCCCTCACTCCGGACCCACAGCCCCTGCCAGCCCAGCCAGGGGTGGGGGTGGAGATTTCTCGGTTTCTGGTGATTATGGTGGAACTACTCAGTCATCATGGGTGGGGGCGGAGGAGATCTTGTGCCACTCAGCACGTACCGGTAGGGTGACCAGATGTCCCGATTTTTGGGGCTTTTTCTTATATAGGCGCCTATTACCCCCCACCCCCGTCCCAATTTTTCTCATTTGCTGTCTGGTCACCCCACGTACCGGTAGGGAAGGGCGGGGGGGGGGGGCCTGGGTGTTCAACCTGGGCCTCCCAAATCCCTTCCCCATCATCATGGCGAGTCGCCCCCCCAGCACAGCTCAGGGTGCAGCCTGCAGCTAGGGGTCGCTTGGGGACCTGATCCCTGGGAGCCCCTCCCCCCCCGCACCTGATCCCCCTGAGAGTCCGTCCCGCCCCCCCCCCACATTCCACCCAGGGCGCAGCTGCCGCCTTAGAAATGTCATTCCCCCCCTGCCACCGTCCCCCCAGCCCAAGTCCCTCCCCCTCCCCCTCTTCCCTCCCCCCCCGTGCTGCTCTGCCCCGTCCCCCCACCGCCCAGCCTCCCTACTGCTTCCACCTCCTCACCCCAACCCTCCAGTCCCCAATAACCCCCCAATGCCCAATAACCCCCCAACCCACCCCAGACACCCCCAGTGCCCAATAACCCCCCAGCCCACCCCAGACACCCCCAGTCCCCAGAAACCCCCCCACTGCCCAATAACCCCCCAACAGACCCCAGACACCCCCAGTCCCCAGAAACCCCCCACTGCCCAATAACCCCCCAACCCACCCCAGACACCTCCAGTGCCCAGAAACCCCCCAGTGCCCAATAACCCCCCAACCCACCCCAGACACCCCCAGTGCCCAGAAACCCCCCAGTGCCCAATAACCCCCCAACAGACCCCAGACACCCCCAGTGCCCAATAACCCCCCAGCCCACCCCAGACACCCCCAGTGCCCAGAACCCCCCCACTGCCCAGTAACCCCCCAACAGACCCCAGACACCCCCAGTGCCCAATAACCCCCCAGCCCACCCCAGACACCCCCAGTCCCCAGAAACCCCCCAGTGCCCAATAACCCCCCAACCCACCCGACACCCCCAGTGCCCAATAACCCCCCAGCCCACCCCAGACACCCCCAGTCCCCAGAAACCCCCCACTGCCCAATAACCCCCCAACAGACCCCAGACACCCCCAGTGCCCAATAACCCCCCAGCCCACCCCAGTCCCCAGAAATCCCCCACTGCCCAATAACCCCCCAGCCCACCACAGACACCCCCAGTCCCCAATAACCCTCCAGACACCCCCCAGTGCCCAATAACTCCCCAGTCCCCAATACCCCCAGCCCACCCAAGAGTCTCCAATAACCCCCGACACCCCCCAGTTCCCAATAACCCCCAGCCTACCCCAACCAGACCTCCCATCTCCAATAACCCCCAACCCACCCGACACCCCCAATCCAGTTCCCAATAACGCCCCAGCCCTTCCCAGACACCCTCCCAGTCCCCAATACCCCCAGCCCACCCAAGAGTCCCCAATAACCCCCCAGACACCCCCAAGTTCCCAATAACCCCCCAGCCTCCCAACCAGCCCCCCCCCCCCCGACAGCCCCATGCTCTCACCGGAAGCGGGAGTCTGGCGCGGGTCTCTGGTGGCACACGGCAGCTCCGGGCAGCGCTGGGTGACTGGGGTACCAAGGGGCCGTAGGGCTATAACGGGCTGGGGGGCGGGACGGGTGGGATAACCTTTTCCCTGACCCCTGGCCTTTTGCTGGGGCGGCTAAAAATACCCCAGCCCGGGAATGTGAAACGCCCAGGCACTCGTAGTAGGGCAAAACGCTGAGTCATGGGGTGGGGGGCCCAGCAGCCAGCACCCCCACCTCTTGCAGCCCCCCAGACACTCCCACTTCCCCCGCCAACACTGGTCCCCCAGACCCTGAACCCCTCAAAGCCCCCTGCAGCCCCCCAATGTCTGAGTCCTCTGTGTACCCCCCAAACCCAGACCCCCCCTTCTCCTCCTTTCCCTCCTTTGGGGAGGCCTCTGGACCTTGTCTTTGCCCCCCCAATCTACAGCTCCTGGTGCCCCTGGCTGGCCCCAGGGCTGGTCCACACCCCCCTCAGCGCTGGCTCCTGGGAAACAGATGGGTGGTTGGGGTGTCCCCCCCCAATAAAGGCAGGAGCCGCCTGGCGGGGGCCTGGGACCCTGGAAATGTGGATTCAAAGTCCAGTGATGGGGGGATGAGAAGGGGGAGGGGGAGCCGGTGGGGCTGGGAGTGAAATCCCCCCCTCCTCTCCATGTCCCCCCAACCCCCACTCAGCCCCCTCCTCTCTTCCCTCCTACTGACCTCCGTCCCCTCCCCATGGTTGGGGGTCAGAACTTGGGGTCACCCCCAGCACAAATGAGCCCCAGGGCAGGCCCCATCTGGGTCTCCATGGATACCTTCTAGACCCCAGATGGCCCCCCCAGGCTGGGATCCAAGTTACCATGGTGATGCTCTAGACCAGTGGTTCTTAATCTTTACTGCAGCCTGGTTCTCAAAAATATGTTCTCACACCTCTTATCAAAAATCGTTGAAGTACGTCAGTCCTTTCAACCTACATATATCCTAACTACAGAATGCAAGAGAGAGAACGAAATATTGATTTTAATTCTGCAGTTAAAACGTAACGCAGTAATCATTAAAAATGTATAATGTTAATAAATACATAGGTTTGATGAAACAAAGGAGTTGTGCTTACGTGCCTGTGCTTAATTTGTGTTTTCAATGATTTACCTTCTAAAAAAATCTGGCATGTCTCACACTGCCTGGGGGTACGTGCACCCCAGGTTAAGAACCACTGCTCTAGACCCCAGCTAGTCCTCCCCAGACTGGGATCCAAGTTACCATGGTGACACTCTAGACCCCCGTTAGCCCCCCGCCCGCCCCAGATCCAAGTTACCATGGTGACGCGCTAGACCCCAGCTAGCCCCCCCAGGCAGGGATCCAAGTTACCATGGTGACGCTCAAGACCTGTTAGCCCCCTGCCCCCCAAGCTGGGATCCAAGTTACCATGGTGATGCTCTAGACCCCAGCTAGCCCCCCGCCCCCCAGGCTGGGATCCAAGTTACCATGGTGACGCTCTAGACCCCAGATAGCCCCCCCCAGGCTGGGATCCAAGTTACCATGGTGACGCTCTAGACCCCAGCTCGCCCCCCGCCCGTCCCCCAGGCTGGGATCCAAGTTACCATGGTGACACTCTAGACCCCAGCTAGCCCCTCCCAGGCTGGGATCCAAGTTACCATGGTGATGCTCTAGACCCCAGCTAGCCCCCCGCCTGGGATCCAAGTTACCATGGTGACGCTCTAGACCCCAGCTAGCCCCCCCCCCCCAGCCTGGGATCCAAGTTGGTGATGCTCTAGACCCCAGCTAGCCCCCACCCCCGGCTGGGATCCAAGTTGGTGACGCTCTAGACCCCAGCTGTGCCCCCCCAGGCTGGGATCCAAGTTACCATGGTGACGCTGTAGACCCCAGCCTGGGATCCAAGTTACTCTGGTGATGCTCTAGACCCCAGCTGGCCCATGGCCAAGGTCTGGGATACCATGGCGATGCTCTAGCTCCCCCCCACCCCCCAAGGAGCTGAGTTCAGGCAAAGTCATCACCAGGAGCTTTAATGTAGCAGGAACACAGGGCGCATCACACACGTGGGGGCCTTCAGACCTCAGAGACGGGGAAGGGCCATTCGGACCCGGATCCAGACCTCAGTCGTCCAATGAGAACCAGGATCCCCCCACCCCCAAATTAATTCATGTGCAAACAGCATCTGCATGAAATACACCATGGGTGCGTGTCGGGGGTCACGACACGGAAGTAATAGTGGTTAAAGTCAAGGGGTCAAAGAGCCAGAGGAGGCCCAAGGGCCAACAACCAGGGGGCTCAAAGGTCAGAGGCTACGAGTTCAACGGTCACACGTTCAATGTAGTGAGGTTCAAAGGCAAATGACACACAGTCTTCTTCAAGTAGCCAAGGCTCAAAGGTCAATGAGCCAAAGGCTGAAGTACACAGGCAAGGGGCCAAGGGTCAAAGTTCAACACTCTGTAACCAACCCACAACAAATCAAAAGGTCAAAGTTCAGGGAGCTAACAAAGGGTCAAAGTTCATCAACAGAAGGGTCAAATTGCAACCGTCCAAGGTTCGGGTGACCAGGGGGTCGCAGACGGCCACCCTGGGGTCAGATTTCAGGGGTCATGGGGCTCAGTCGACCGCCCCAGGTTGGAGTTCAGGGGTCACAGGGCTCAGTCAGCCACCCTGGGGTCAGAGTTCAGGGATCGCGGGGCTCAGCTGGCTGCCCTGGGGTCACAGTTCAAAGGTCGTGGGGCTCAGCCTGCTGCCCAAGGTCGAAGTTCAGGGGTCGCGGGGCTCAGCTGGCCTCCTTCGGGCTCTGGGGTTCGAGGATCTGGACATGGGTGAAGGGGAAGTGCCCGCTGCGCCCATTCAGCTGCCCCTCCCACTGCCCGTTGATGTTCATCTTCGTCACCGTGATGATGTCACCCACCTGGGGGTCAGAGGGCAAAGGTCACTGAGTCAGATTTCTCTCCGGAGCAGGCCTAGTCGCCCCTACTGCCCCTGTCTCCCAACACCTGGGTCCCCAGAATCAAGGACTAATTTCCCCCCTGCCCCCAATGCTCCCAGACACCTGGGTCCTCTAGGGTGCAGGGTCAATTCTCCCGCCTTGCCTTGATCCCCCCGAATCAGGGACTAATTCTGCCCGCCCTCCAGCTGGATGCTGGGGTCCCTGGTATCCATTCCCCCAGAATGTCTGGAACCCTCAGGATCCTGAGGGCGGATTCCCTCATATACTTGGGTCCCCTGGAATCCAGGTCCCGTCACCCCCAGACTCCTGGGTCCCCCACACACTCACCTCGAAAGCCAGCGCCGTCTTGTCGTAGGCATTGGGTACCCGCCGCTGTACTGCCCTGGCCACCACGGGGCCATTGCGGGGGGTGGGCAGGGGCGCCGGGGGGCCGCCTACACTGGGGTGGGCATAGGGCCCCAGCAGGACGCCGGCCTGGGGGCGCCAGGGCTGGACATAGGGCACCGGGATCATGCCCACCCGCCCGTCGACCCGCTGGGCCGTCCACCACTGCTCCTCCGGCTTGCCCAGCACCCGGAGCGGATCCCCCTTGCGGAAAGGCAGGTCCTCCTGGTCATTGCCGCCGAAGTCGTAGAGAGCCTGCACCCACTCACAGGGCTGGGCGGGGCCGGCAGGCAGCGCCACCGGGTCCCCTCCCCCCTCGGTGGGGGGTGGCGGGGCCGGGCCGGGCACCGCGGGGCCCCGGCACACGGGCACCACTAGCGTGGTGGTGTCCAGATAATGCACCCGGTAGAAATCCAGCAGCGCTGGGAGTCCCTCGAACTCCTGATCCCCAATCTTCAGCCGGCCCGGCAGGCTGTTAATGATGTAGTGAGACACCTGGGGGGCGGGGGGGGGGGGGGGGGAGCCAGGGAGAGATGGGGGTGGAGACAGGGACAGACAGACAGGGTTACACATTGAACATTCACCAGCCCCCCCCCCTCCCCCCCCATCTTCTCCCCCCCGGACTCCTGGGTTCTTCCTGGATTTAGGGTGATTTTCTCCCCCCAAACCCATGGTTTCCCCCAATAATGCCCCTCCTGCCCCCCATTTTGTCCCTTCCTCTCCTGCCATCCCCAGATGCCTCCCCCCCCAGTGGGTGCGGGGCCAGTTCCCCCTCTCTACCTTGGCGTTCTCGCTGACCGAGAGGACGTAGTCGCCGGGGCAGGTGGAGCTGTCCCTCACCAGGAAGGTGCCGGGTCGGTGACCCTGGAGACAGGCCACGGCCTGCTGGCGGCTCAGCGACCCCATGTACCACTCGTTGGAGTCCCCGAAAGACGACATGGCTCTGGGGGGGTAGTGGGGACTCCCCCTTTAGGGGCACCCCCCAATTCCAATGCAGCCCTCTCAAATCCACAGGTGAGCCCTCATATTTAAGGGGAACCCCCGCAGTTCCCCAAATCTCCTGGGCATATAGCCCCCAAATTAACAGGGCCCCCTGAATTTCCCTGCAAGGAAACAGCCCCTCCAAATTACCAGGCACCCCCCTTCTCCCTCCCAAACCCTCTCACTTCGTTGGCAAGCAGCACCCCTCAAACTATTCTGCTGCTCCCTAGAGCCCTTCCCCCAAATGCAGCCGCCAGAGGAGCACCCCTAAATTATGCCCCACCCCAATGCGGACCCCCCACATAATGCCAACCCTGGGGCATCCCCAAATTCTGCCCTAGGAGCCCCTGTCCTCCAATGAACTGCTCCTGTGTGCCCCTAAAATCCCTCCCCAGCACCCCTTCCTCTGCACCCCCAAATTCCAGAGCACCTTCTAAATCCCTGCCCAGGCGCCTGCTGCCCCTCTGCAGTCCCCCCAAGTCCTGTGTACCCCAAATCCCTCCCCAGTGCAGCCCACCAGTGCCGAGCACCCCCAAACCCTGCCCCTCCCCCTGCGCACCCCAAATCCCTCCCCAATGCAGCCCCTCCCGCCTGTGCACCCCCAAACTCTGCCCCCTCCCCCTGCGCACCCCAAATCCCTCCCCAATGCAGCCCCTCCCGCCTGTGCACCCCCAAACCCTGCCCCCTCCCCCAGCGCACCCCGCCTCTGCCGGGGCTTGGCCCCGCTGGCACCGGCCGCTGCCCCTCCCCCCAATCCGCCTCCTCCAGCCCCAGCCCGGTCACCGCGGCAACATGGCGAGGGGAAGTGACGCGCTGGCCCCGGCGGCCGCCATGGCGGGGGCTGGCAGGAGGGGCCGGCGGCCATCTTGGGGGTGGGCAGGACGCCTGGGTTCTCTCCCGGGGAGGGGAGGGGGGGCTGGTGGGTTAAAGCAGGCGGGGCTGGAGCCCGGACGCCTGGGTTCCCTCCCTGGCTCTGGGACGGGGGGCTGGTGGGTTAGAGCAGTGGGGGCTGGAGCTCGGACGCCTGGGTTCTCTCCCTGGTTCTGGGAGGGGGGGCTGGTGGGTTAGAGCAGGGGGGGCTGGAGCCCGGACGCCTGGGTTCCCTCCCTGGCTCGGGGAGGGGAGGGGAGGGGAGGGGGGGCTGGTGGGATAGAGCAGGGGGGGCTGGGAGCCAGGACTCCTGGGTTCCCTCCCTGGCTCTGGGAGGGGAGGGGGGGCTGGTGGGATAGAGCAGGGGGGGCTGGAGCCCGGACACCTGGGTTCTCTCCCTGGCTCTGGGATGGGAGTGGGGGCTGGTGGGATAGAGCAGGGGGGGCTGGAGCTCGGACGCCTGGGTTCTCTCCCTGGCTCTGGGATGGGAGTGGGGGCTGGTGGGATAGAGCGGGGGGGCTGGAGCTCGGACGCCTGGGTTCTCTCCCTGGCTCTGGGATGGGAGTGGGGGGTCTCTCCAGTTCCTGCCAGAGCCCGGACTGGATTATGTTGTAATAATAATAGTTGATTTTTATGCCTAGATTTAGATTCAACTCTGTTGGAATGAACGATGCCAATAAACCCCCTAATGGATTAGAAACACCTAAATCACCCATAAGCACTTTACTAATCAAATCCATCATCGAACGGGACTGCGATTGCCATTCGAAATCCAACAAGGAACTCTGCTAAGAACTCAACTCAGTAACTACACAGTGACTAAAAGAAAAGGTAAATTAGGAATACAATAAAAATAAATATATCTACCAAAACACTTATAAAAAGTTGAGTAGGAATAAAACAGCACATATAAAAAAATACACTATCCCCAACCTTGGTAGACTTAGATTTATCATTTGGATGGATAATACTAATGTTCATTTTTAAGCATTTTTTCAGTGTTTATTAATTTAAATTTTCAGTTGCAGGAAATGATGGGGGGTACAGCCAATTCTTTAATGACCCTAGCTTCTGAGATTCAAAAAGGAAATTGGCAATGACACAATAAATCCTCAGTACTAATAAATAATGAATTGGCTACAGACTGAACAGACTAATATACTCCAATATCAATCGGTAATATCAAAATAAAACAAATTCAAATACACCAACTGTTATAAACGCAAAGTGAATGAAATAATAAACCCCAAACTACTATGAATAAAATAAATACACAATAACGCAGTGATAATAGTCACACTAGGAATAAAGCAGTGAGACACACGCTGCAGCTTTAATAAACAAGGGAATCTTGAGCAGGAGCAGAGAGGTGATTTTTCCCTTGGTCTGTAGTCCTGGTGCGGCTGCTGCTGGAATCCTGTGTCCAGTTCTGGTGCCACAATTCAAGGAGGATGTTGCTCAGTTGGGGAGGGCTCAGAGAAGAGCCACAAGAATAATTAAAGGATCAGACCACCTCCTTACAGGTAGTGTCAAGGAGCTCCAGCTATTTAGCTTAACAAAGAGAAGGTGAAGGGGTGACTTGATCCCAGTCTATAAGTACTTACATGGGGAACAGAGATTTAATAACAGGCTCTTCAATCCAGGAGAGAAAGGCCTATCACCATCGAGTGGCTGGCAGCTGAAGTTAGACAAATTCAGACTGGAATGAATTTGTAACAGTGAGGGGACTTAACCACTGGAACAACTCCCCAAGGGTCGTGGTGGATTCTCCAGCCCTGGCAATTTTTTAAATCAAGATGGGGTGTTTTTCTAAAAGATCTGCTCTTAATGGAGGTCAGCAGTAGGGTTCAGAGTTAACAAGAGATGAGCTACTGTTTCAGGACAGTTCTGCCCTGGAATGCAGTGGGCACTCATCCCCATCACCTCCTATAATTTTCTCCCACAAACGGGCTGCCTTAGCCTGGAGCTGGACAGTGTCATCAGTAAGGTTCGGAGTTAACAGCAGTGTGAGGTTTCATTTCAGCTGCCTTATCTAGACTGGGAACGCTGTCCCTTGCTTCTCAGCTGAGCACTGCAGGCGTAGACACCCCAAAACAGGGATAGTGGGGTTGTGAAGCTGGTGGGCAGGGACCCCCAATTGAGGGTGTGACGTTGCCACCCATAAGGCTTTATAGAAATATGCTTATGGGTGTATATATAGAACATAACTAGAATGTGTTTTATGCTACATATGCCATGTAACATATCTCTGTAAAGGTTATGATCTACTGAATCTATTCATCCTATTTGTATGCATGTATCATTTTTGTATTCGAAGTTATAAATATTGGCTGCATACTTGTTTGATTCGGAGTAGGGTTTAGTGAAGCAGTTGGTCAGCTCCCTGAGAAAAGACTATTCTCAGTAAGTGCCCAATCAAGAAACCCTTAAGCCAACAATGAACTTGGAGACACCAATCCACATCTGGATTTTCCCAGGAATGTGGCTTGGCTGGTAAGGAACTGAGTCATGCATGGACATGTGACTTGCCCAGGTGACTCCAGAACTCCATTTGGTAGCTGGATTTTGCATAGGAGTGAGGAGGGGGTCTCCACCCACAAGAGAAAGTCTGTTTAAGCCCAGAGAAGACCCTTCCATTTTGTCTTCAGCTGGCTAAAGAGAGAGCCTCTCCACCCCCAAAGATACCTGAAAGAAACTGGAACAAAGGACAATAACTACAGGGGGTGTGAGTGATTGCTGGACCCAGGCTAAAAGGAGACTAGTCTGTAAAAGGAGCATTCTGGAACTAGTGAGATTATCTGTATTCAGTTTGATTAGACATAGATTTGCACATTTTATTTTATTTTGCTTGGTGAGTTACTTTGTTCTGTCTATTACTACTTGGAACCACTTAAATCCTACTTTCTGTATTCAATAAAATCACTTTTTACTTGTTAATTAACACAGAGTAGGTGTTTATACCTTGGGGGGCAAACAGCTGTGCATATCTCTCTATCAGTGTTATAGAGGGCGAACAATTTCTGAGTTTACCCTGTATAAGCTTTATACCAGGTAAAATGGATTTATTTGGGTTTAGACCCCATTGGGAGTTGGGCATCTGAGTGTTAGAGACAGGAACACTTCTGTAAGCTGCTTTCAGTCAAGCCTACAGCTGTTAGGGGACGTGGTTCAGACCTGGGTCTGGGTTTGCAGCAGGCTAGCGGGTCTGGCTCAAACCAGGCAGGGCACTGAAGTCCTAAGCTGATGGGGCAGGAAAGCAGGGGCAGAAGTAGTCTTGGCACATCGGGTGGCAGCTCCCAAGGGGGGTTCTGTGATCCAACCCGTCACAGAGGGGCTCCAGGGCTAGTTGAGGGGGAGCAGTTACTGGACCAAGCATAGCTGTGATGGCTAATGTCTCCCTGATTTGGCCTGAATTCAGTAGACAGTCCGGAAAGTCTGATGGCCAGAACGTTTTCATGGCTGCACCAGTTCTGATCCACCAACACCCAAGAGCAGACAGACAAGGCAAGGTATCTCAAAGCTGCTTTATTATAAAAGTTGGAGTTACAAATATTGGGGGTCGTGTAACAAAATGAGGAAGGGATCACCCCACTTGGGGAGCAGGGGATCCCCACAATCCAGCATTAGTGAGTACATGCCAGTCAGAGTCTCTAATGGGGGAGTCCCCTGATTTTCTTGCGGGGCTCCCCTCAGAGCAGTTTGACCTCAAAGCAGATGCAATTGATGCTCTGACAGTCCGGGGGCTGGTAGGCACAGGCACAGTCACAGAGGGGGCAGCAGCGAGGGAAAGGGGGGCAGGTGCTGAGCTCCCAGCCCTGCAGAGAGAGAGAGAGAAAAAAAATGGGGCTGTTAACCTGCAGGACTACTCGCTCCTTGATATTAAACAGTGACTATTATGTGGCAGGTAGTCCTGATGTTAAGCAGTGGCTGGTAGCCCACAGGACTACCCGCCACAAGACATTTAAAGGCCGTATTAATCCGCAGGACGACGCTCCCAGGTTATTTACTAGGGGGTTGTAAACCCTGACTACCCACCACAAGAACATTTATATACAGGACTGCCTGCCCCAGGATATGTAATGGGGCCAGTACCCCAAAGGGTTTGGGGGTCACTCACCTGGCGTCGGGGACAACAGGTGTCCAGGCAACGGATGAGGGAGAGAGGGGCACAGTCGCACGCCTCGGCGCAGGCCAGGCAGCAGTGGCAGGGCCCCCCCAGCATCCCCTTCTCACACCAGCAACAGTCAGGGCAGAGTCCATGGGCCTGGGGAGTGGAGGGAGGGTGAGAGATGGAAGGGCCAACTCACCCCTCCCCTCAGCTGACCTGCCCAGCCCTGCTCTGACCCCCTAGGCCTGCCCCACCTGTGACACCCCTGAATATCCCCCCCATATCCACCCTGCCTCCCCCTCCACCATATCCTTCCCCACTGCCCCCCAGTATAGACCCCTGTCCCCCTATCTGTGCCCCCTTACCAGCAGGCAGTGGCGCAGCACGAGGATGAGGAGGAGGAGGAGCAGGTAGGCGGCCACAGTGATGAAGACAATGGCTGGGAGGGGCAGAAGGAGGGAGCTGGGGGGGCCCGGCGTGGGGGTCTACAACAGGGAGAGACAGGAGAGGGGGAGCAGGTCAGAGAGCCTGGGGGGAGACACAAGGAGGGGGAGGCAGCGGAGGAGGGGAGACTTACAGCCATTCCTGGATTGGGGGGGATCCTCAGAGGGGTTGGGGTCTCTGCTCGCCCCTAGGGTGCCACATCTGAGAAAGACAGACAGATCAGAGCCAACCCAGCAAGGACTGGTCCCCGTAAGCTGCCCCACTGAACCTCACCCCTATCCCCAAACCTACTGCCCCCACCAATCCACCCCAGCCTCAAACCTACCCACCCTAGGCAGGGAGCAGGTCCCAGAGGAGCAGGTTGCTGCCCCCAGCTACATGGTTCACTCTGAAACCTACTGATCACGGTCCAACCCAGAGCCGTCCCTCGGGGGCGGGGCTTCAGCACCTGAGAGCGAGGCAAACGCTTATACCACATGACAGTGCATAGTCATCTGCTTAATTGATATTAATGATCCTCAGGCCCAGCCCATGATTGGTAGAGACCAGCTCCTCATGAATATTCATTGAAGTGGGGCCCCACCCCCTTCGTTAATAACTAACATGCATATTAATTAGGCTGAGTTTGTCCCACCCCCAATTGACATTCAAATATGCAAATTATTCAAAAGACCTGTCCCTTATTATTGAAATATGCATATTGATTAGGTCACGATCGCCCTCGTTGCTGTTCACATCTCATGAATATTGATTAGCACCAAACCAGTTCATGAATATTCATGAGTCCGCAGAACACGCCGCTCGCCCGCTCGCCGCCGCTGCCCCGACGTCCCGCGATACCCCGCCCTGCTCGCGCGCGTCCCTCTGTTGCCATAAGCGACGGCGCAGGAGCCCTGGCCCCGCCCTGCCGGCGCTACGGGGCCACACGAGGGACTAAAGGACTCTGACGCACGGGCTTCCGGAAGTGACGACGTGAGAAGTCGCCATTGCAACTTTGCACCGGAAGTTAGTCCTGTACATGGGACAGAAACGCACTGCAGGGGCGGGGGAGCTGCAGTGTTACCGGAAATGACCGCCAGAAGCGAGCACGTGGCAAGGCCCCAGTCCATTGGAAGTGGCCGCAGAGGCCCACTAGCTCCTTGGGCCTAGGCACGACATCTCACTGGCTGGCTGCTGGTAACCATAGAGACCACAGAGGCGTGGCCGATAACATACAGCCAGTCAGCAAAGAGTGCAGCCTGAGCCCGCTGACATCTCCTTTGCTCTGATTGGCCAGTGGCTGCCAGCCCGAGGCGCGAGGATACAAGATGTAATCCAGCCCAGCCAATCAGAACACAGGGATTGCGCATATTGGACAGAGATGAATCCTTTGATCTCCTCAGCCAATCCGAAAGCAGAGAGAGCCCGGGGGGGCGGGGGGTATGCTCTCTGGAACGATGGGTCAAGAACTTGTAGCCAATCAGCACTCAGGAGCATGGGTCTGGCCCAAAACATGCAGAGCTGTGATTGGCCCCCAGCCAATCAGAACACAGGGATATGGAGTACAACGGTAAATAAAACATGGACTGCTCTCGGATTGGTCAATAGGGCCAACCAATCACAGTGCAGAATTTTCTGTCTAATTAGAAAGCTCTCTCTCCCACTGGCCAGGGCTGTCCAGCCTTCCTGAACACATGGCCCCGCCCTCATTGGCCAGGCCCCGCCCCAGCACGTGGCCCCTCCCCCAAGGCCAGGCCCCGCCCCAGTCCATGGCCCGCCGTAAATTATATCGATATTTCAGCGATTTCTCATCTTGCGTCTAGTGCCCGTCGCCCACAGCCAACCAGAATCTCCCTTTCACCCCGTCTTCCTTCTGCCCTGCCCAGCAACACGGCCGTTCCGCGGATCGCAATTGGCTCGCCGACGCAGCCAATCAGAAGGTCCGGCGCGAACGCGGGCTCACTGGAATGCTCAGAATAGAACGACCGTTAACTGCTCTGCACCCTCGCGCCGGGCCCTTGGCAGCCAGCGCCAACAGCACATGCGCACTGGAGCTCTGGGCGCGCGCGCCATTGCCCGCCCGGCGGAGGAGCGCATGCGCACTGCAGGCGGCGGCGCGGGGCAGGCGTCCCCTCAGACGGGAGAGGGGGTGCGTCACCCGGAGCGGCGTCATTGATTATTCATTAGGGGCGGGCTAATGACATGCACAATTATTCAGCCTAAAGACTCTTAATGGCTGGAAGTGGGCGGGACCGCCTAGGTGTAATTAGTATGCAAGAAGTAATAATATGCAAATTAGTTCATTAGTCGCTTCGGCGTGTATGCAAATATGCTAATTAGCTACTCTCCCAAGACTACTATGGAGGCGCATGGAAATTAGGCAGGGGCAGGAGAGCGAGGTAATGAGATGCAGATTTCTTCACCAATTGCCTGCGACGTGTGTCGTGTATGCAAATAGCTGCACGTGGGGCAAAGTCAGCAGCCAATGAAGGGGCTGAGTGTTTAACAGTATGCAAATGTATGCAAATAGGATGGAGAGTAGGGTGTAGAGGAGGGGCAGGGGTAGATCTGGGGGGTGGGGCAGGGCAGGGAGAGTTGTGGGGGGAGGAGGAGCATGGGAGGGGTAGCTGTGGGGGGAGGGACGGGATTGTTCGGGGGGCAGGGACAGTTGTGGGGGGAGGAGGAGCATGGGAGGGGTAGCTGTGCGGGGGAGGGACGGGATTGTTCGGGGGGCAGGGACAGTTGTGGGGGGAGGAGGAGCATGGGAGGGGTAGCTGTGGGGGGGAGGGACGGGATAGTTCGGGGGGCAGGGACAGTTGTGGGGGGAGGAGGAGCATGGGAGGGGTAGCTGTGCGGGGGAGGGACGGGATTGTTCGGGGGGCAGGGACAGTTGTGGGGGGAGGAGGAGCATGGGAGGGGTAGCTGTGCGGGGGAGGGACAGGGGATTGTTTTGGGGGGGCAGGGAGAGTTGTGGGGGGAGGAGGAGCATGGGAGGGGTAGCTGTGCGGGGGAGGGACGGGATTGTTCAGGGGGGCAGGGAGAGTTGTGGGGGGAGGAGGAGCATGGGAGGGGTAGCTGTGCGGGGGAGGGACGGGATTGTTCAGGGGGGCAGGGAGAGTTGTGGGGGGAGGAGGAGCATGGGAGGGGTAGCTGTGCGGGGGAGGGACAGGGGATTGTTTTGGGGGGGCAGGGAGAGTTGTGGGGGGAGGAGGAGCATGGGAGGGGTAGCTGTGCGGGGGAGGGACAGGGGATTGTTTTGGGGGGGCAGGGACAGTTGTGGGGGGAGGAGGAGCATGGGAGGGGTAGCTGTGCGGGGGAGGGACAGGGGATTGTTTGGGGGGGCAGGGACAGTTTTGGGGGGAGGAGGAGCATGGGAGGGGTAGCTGTGCGGGGGAGGGACAGGGAATTGTTTCGGGGGCAGGGAGAGTTGTGGGGGGAGGAGGAGCATGGGAGGGGTAGCTGTGGGGGGGAGGGACGGGATTGTTCGGGGGGCAGGGACAGTTGTGGGGGGAGGAGGAGCATGGGAGGAGTAGCTGTGCGGGGGAGGGACGGGATTGTTCGGGGGGCAGGGACAGTTGTGGGGGGAGGAGGAGCATGGGAGGGGTAGCTGTGCGGGGGAGGGACTGGGGATTGTTCAGGGGGGCAGGGAGAGTTGTGGGGGAGGAGGAGCATGGGAGGGGTAGCTGTGGGGGGGAGGGACGGGATTGTTCAGGGGGGCAGGGACAGTTGTGGGGGGAGGAGGAGCATGGGAGGGGTAGCTGTGGGGGGGAGGGACGGGATTGTTCAGGGGGGCAGGGACAGTTGTGGGGGGAGGAGGAGCATGGGAGGGGTAGCTGTGCGGGGGAGGGACGGGATTGTTTTGGGGGGGCAGGGACAGTTGTGGGGGGAGGAGGAGCATGGGAGGGGTAGCTGTGGGGGGGAGGGACAGGGGATTGTTTCGGGGGCAGGGAGAGTTGTGGGGGGAGGAGGAGCATGGGAGGGGTAGCTGTGGGGGGGAGGGACAGGGGATTGTTTGGGGGGGCAGGGACAGTTGTGGGGGGAGGAGGAGCATGGGAGGGGTAGCTGTGGGGGGGAGGGACGGGATTGTTCGGGGGGCAGGGACAGTTGTGGGGGGAGGAGGAGCATGGGAGGGGTAGCTGTGCGGGGGAGGGACGGGATTGTTCGGGGGGCAGGGACAGTTGTGGGGGGAGGAGGAGCATGGGAGGGGTAGCTGTGCGGGGGAGGGACGGGATAGTTCGGGGGGGCAGGGACAGTTGTGGGGGGAGGAGGAGCATGGGAGGGGTAGCTGTGCGGGGGAGGGACGGGATTGTTCAGGGGGGCAGGGAGAGTTGTGGGGGGAGGAGGAGCATGGGAGGGGTAGCTGTGGGGGGGAGGGACAGGGGATTGTTTCGGGGGCAGGGAGAGTTGTGGGGGGAGGAGGAGCATGGGAGGGGTAGCTGTGCGGGGGAGGGACAGGGGATTGTTTTGGGGGGGACAGGGAGAGTTGTGGGGGGAGGAGGAGCATGGGAGGGGTAGCTGTGGGGGGGAGGGACGGGATTGTTCGGGGGGCAGGGAGAGTTGTGGGGGGAGGAGGAGCATGGGAGGGGTAGCTGTGCGGGGGAGGGACAGGGGATTGTTTTGGGGGGGCAGGGACAGTTGTGGGGGGAGGAGGAGCATGGGAGGGGTAGCTGTGGGGGGGAGGGACGGGATAGTTCGGGGGGCAGGGACAGTTGTGGGGGGAGGAGGAGCATGGGAGGGGTAGCTGTGCGGGGGAGGGACGGGATTGTTCAGGGGGGCAGGGAGAGTTGTGGGGGGAGGAGGAGCATGGGAGGGGTAGCTGTGCGGGGGAGGGACAGGGGATTGTTTTGGGGGGGCAGGGACAGTTGTGGGGGGAGGAGGAGCATGGGAGGGGTAGCTGTGGGGGGGAGGGACAGGGGATTGTTTTGGGGGGGCAGGGACAGTTGTGGGGGGAGGAGGAGCATGGGAGGGGTAGCTGTGGGGGGGAGGGACGGGATTGTTCGGGGGGCAGGGACAGTTGTGGGGGGAGGAGGAGCATGGGAGGGGTAGCTGTGGGGGGGAGGGACGGGATAGTTCGGGGGGCAGGGACAGTTGTGGGGGGAGGAGGAGCATGGGAGGGGTAGCTGTGCGGGGGAGGGACGGGATTGTTCAGGGGGGCAGGGAGAGTTGTGGGGGGAGGAGGAGCATGGGAGGGGTAGCTGTGCGGGGGAGGGACAGGGGATTGTTTTGGGGGGGCAGGGACAGTTGTGGGGGGAGGAGGAGCATGGGAGGGGTAGCTGGGGGGGAAGGGATGGGATTGTTCGGGGGGCAGGGACAGTTGTGGGGGGAGGAGGAGCATGGGAGGGGTAGCTGTGGGGGGGAGGGACGGGATTGTTCGGGGGGCAGGGACAGTTGTGGGGGAGGAGGAGCATGGGAGGGGTAGCTGTGGGGGGGAGGGACGGGATAGTTCGGGGGGCAGGGACAGTTGTGGGGGGAGGAGGAGCATGGGAGGGGTAGCTGTGCGGGGGAGGGACGGGATTGTTCAGGGGGGCAGGGAGAGTTGTGGGGGGAGGAGGAGCATGGGAGGGGTAGCTGTGCGGGGGAGGGACAGGGGATTGTTTTGGGGGGGCAGGGACAGTTGTGGGGGGAGGAGGAGCATGGGAGGGGTAGCTGTGGGGGGGAGGGACAGGGGATTGTTTTGGGGGGGCAGGGACAGTTGTGGGGGGAGGAGGAGCATGGGAGGGGTAGCTGTGCGGGGGAGGGACGGGATTGTTCGGGGGGCAGGGACAGTTGTGGGGGGAGGAGGAGCATGGGAGGGGTAGCTGTGGGGGGGAGGGACGGGATAGTTCGGGGGGCAGGGACAGTTGTGGGGGGAGGAGGAGCATGGGAGGGGTAGCTGTGCGGGGGAGGGACGGGATTGTTCAGGGGGGCAGGGAGAGTTGTGGGGGGAGGAGGAGCATGGGAGGGGTAGCTGTGCGGGGGAGGGACAGGGGATTGTTTTGGGGGGGCAGGGAGAGTTGTGGGGGGAGGAGGAGCATGGGAGGGGTAGCTGTGCGGGGGAGGGACAGGGGATTGTTTTGGGGGGGCAGGGACAGTTGTGGGGGAGGAGGAGCATGGGAGGGGTAGCTGTGCGGGGGAGGGACTGGGGATTGTTCAGGGGGGCAGGGACAGTTGTGGGGGGAGGAGGAGCATGGGAGGGGTAGCTGTGGGGGGGAGGGATGGGATTGTTTGGGGGGGCAGGGACAGTTGTGGGGGGAGGAGGAGCATGGGAGGGGTAGCTGTGGGGGGAGGGACGGGATTGTTCGGGGGGCAGGGACAGTTGTGGGGGGAGGAGGAGCATGGGAGGGGTAGCTGTGCGGGGGAGGGACGGGATAGTTCGGGGGGCAGGGACAGTTGTGGGGGGAGGAGGAGCATGGGAGGGGTAGCTGTGCGGGGGAGGGACAGGGGATTGTTTTGGGGGGGCAGGGACAGTTGTGGGGGGAGGAGGAGCATGGGAGGGGTAGCTGTGGGGGGGAGGGACGGGATTGTTCGGGGGGCAGGGACAGTTGTGGGGGGAGGAGGAGCATGGGAGGGGTAGCTGTGCGGGGGAGGGACGAGATAGTTCGGGGGGCAGGGACAGTTGTGGGGGGAGGAGGAGCATGGGAGGGGTAGCTGTGCGGGGGAGGGACGGGATAGTTCGGGGGGCAGGGACAGTTGTGGGGGAGGAGGAGCATGGGAGGGGTAGCTGTGCGGGGGAGGGACTGGGGATTGTTCAGGGGGGCAGGGACAGTTGTGGGGGGAGGAGGAGCATGGGAGGGGTAGCTGTGGGGGGGAGGGACGGGATTGTTTGGGGGGGCAGGGAGAGTTGTGGGGGGAGGAGGAGCATGGGAGGGGTAGCTGTGGGGGGGAGGGATGGGATTGTTTGGGGGGGCAGGGACAGTTGTGGGGGGAGGAGGAGCATGGGAGGGGTAGCTGTGGGGGGGAGGGACGGGATTGTTCGGGGGGCAGGGACAGTTGTGGGGGGAGGAGGAGCATGGGAGGGGTAGCTGTGCGGGGGAGGGACGGGATAGTTCGGGGGGCAGGGACAGTTGTGGGGGGAGGAGGAGCATGGGAGGGGTAGCTGTGCGGGGGAGGGACAGGGGATTGTTTTGGGGGGGCAGGGACAGTTGTGGGGGGAGGAGGAGCATGGGAGGGGTAGCTGTGGGGGGGAGGGACGGGATTGTTCGGGGGGCAGGGACAGTTGTGGGGGGAGGAGGAGCATGGGAGGGGTAGCTGTGCGGGGGAGGGACGAGATAGTTCGGGGGGCAGGGACAGTTGTGGGGGGAGGAGGAGCATGGGAGGGGTAGCTGTGCTGGGGAGGGACGGGATAGTTCGGGGGGCAGGGACAGTTGTTGGGGGAGGAGGAGCATGGGAGGGGTAGCTGTGCGGGGGAGGGACGGGATTGTTCGGGGGGCAGGGACAGTTGTGGGGGAGGAGGAGCATGGGAGGGATAGCTGTGGGGGGGAGGGATGGGATTGTTCGGGGGGCAGGGACAGTTGTGGGGGGAGGAGGAACATGGGAGGGGTAGCTGTGCGGGGGAGGGACGGGATTGTTCGGGGGGCAGGGACAGTTGTGGGGGAGGAGGAGCATGGGAGGGATAGCTGTGGGGGGGAGGGACGGGATTGTTCGGGGGGCAGGGACAGTTGTGGGGGAGGAGGAGCATGGGAAGGGTAGCTGTGGGGGGAGGGACGGGATTGTTCGGGGGGCAGGGACAGTTGTGGGGGAGGAGGAACATGGGAGGGGTAGCTGTGTGGGGGAGGCATTCACCGGGACCAGATGGCATTCACCCAAGAGTTCTGAAAGAACTCAAATGTGAAGTTGCGGAACTGTTAACTAAGGTTTGTAACCTGTCCTTTAAATCGGCTTCTGTACCCAAGTTAGCTAATGTAACGTCAATATTTCAAAAGGGCTCTAGAGGTGATCCCGGCAATTACAGACCAGTAAGTCTAACGTCTGTACCGGGCAAATTAGTCGAAACAATTGTTAAGAATAAAATTGTCTGACACATAAAAAAACATAAACTGTTGAGCAATAGTCAACATGGTTTCTGTAAAGGGAAATCGTGTCTTACTAATCTATTAGAGTTCTTTGAAGGGGTCAACAAACATGTGGACAAGGGGGATTCAGTGGCCATAGTGTACTTAGATTTCCAGAAAGCCTTTGACAAGGTCCCTCACCAAAGGCTCTTACGTAAATTAAGCTGTCATGGGATAAAAGGGAAGGTCCTTTCATGGATTGAGAACTGGTTAAAAGGCCGGGAACAAAGGGTAGGAATTAATGGTAAATTCTCAGAATGGAGAGGGGTAACTAGTGGTGTACCCCAAGGGTCAGTCCTCGGACCGATCCTATTCAACTTATTCATAAATGATCTGGAGAAAGGGGTAAACAGTGAGGTGGCAAAGTTTGCAGATGATACTAAACTGCTAAAGATAGTCAAGTCCAAAGCAGACTGTGAATAAGTTCAAAAAGATCTCACAAAACTAAGTGATTGGGCAACAAAATGGCAAATGAAATTTAATGTGGATAAATGTAAAGTAATGCACATAGGAAAAAATAACCCCAACTATACATACAATATGATGGGGGCTAATTTAGCTACAACAAGTCAGGAAAAAGATCTTGGAGTCATCGTGGATAGTTCTCTGAAAATGTCCACGCAGTGTGCCGAGGCGGTCTAAAAAGCAAACAGGATGTTAGGAATCATTAAAAAGGGGATAGAGAATAAGACGGAGAATATATTATTGCCCTTATATAAATCGATGGTACGACCTCATCTCGAATACTGCGTACAGATGTGGTCTCCTCATCTCAAAAAAGATATACTGGCACTAGAAAAGGTTCAGAGAAGGGCAACTAAAATTATTAAGGGTTTGGAACGGGTCCCATATGAGGAGAGATTAAAGAGGCTAGGACTCTTCAGCTTGGAAAAGAGGAGACTAAGGGGGGATATAATAGAGGTCTATAAAATCATGAGTGATGTGGAGAAAGTGGATAAGGAAAAGTTATTTACTTATTCTCATAATACAAGAACTAGGGGTCATCAAATGAAATTAATAGGCAGCAGGTTTAAAACAAATAAAAGGAAGTTCTTCTTCACGCAGCACACAGTCAACTTGTGGAACTCCTTGCCTGAGGAGATTGTGAAGGCTAGGACTATAACAGTGTTTAAAAGAGAACTGGATAAATTCATGGTGGTTAAGTCCATTAATGGCTATTAGCCAGGACGGGTAAGGAATGGTGTCCCTAGCCTCTGTCTGTCAGAGGGTGGAGATGGATGGCAGGAGAGAGATCACTTGATCATTGCTGTTAGGTTCACTCCCTCTGGGGCACCTGGCATTGGCCACTGTCGGTAGACAGGATACTAGGCTAGATGGACCTTTGGTCTGACCTGGTACGGCCTTTCTTATGTTCTTATGTTCTTATGACGGGATTTTTGGGGGGACAGGGACAGTTGTGGGGGGAGGAGGAGCATGGGAGGGGTAGCTGCGGGGGAAGGGATGGGATTGTTTCGGGGGCAGGGACAGTTGTGGGGGAGGAGGAACATGGGAGGGGTAGCTGTGGGGGGGAGGGACGGGATTGTTTGGGGGGGACAGGGACAGTTGTGGGGGAGGAGGAACATGGAGGGGTAGCTGTGGGGGGAAGGGATGGGATTGGGGGGGACAGGGACAGTTGTGGGGGGAGGAGGAGCATGGCAGGGGTAGCTGGGGGGGAAGGGATGGGATTGTTCGGGGGGCAGGGACAGTTGTGGGGGGAGGAGGAGCATGGGAGGTGTAGCTGTGGGGGGGAGGGACGGGATTGTTTGGGGGGGACAGGGACAGTTGTGGGGGAGGAGGAGCATGGGAGGGGTAGCTGTGGGGGGGGAGGGACGGGATTGTTTGGGGGGGACAGGGACAGTTGTGGGGGAGGAGGAGCATGGGAGGAGTAGCTGTGCGGGGGAGGGACAGGGGATTGTTCGGGGGGCAGGGAGAGTTGTGGGGGGAGGAGGAGCATGGGAGGGGTAGCTGTGGGGGGAGGGACAGGGGATTGTTCGGGGGACAGGGACAGTTGTGTGGGGAGGAGGAGCATGGGAGGAGGGGTAGCTGTGGGCGGGAGGGACGGGATTGTTTGGGGGCAGGGACAGTTGTGGGGGGATGAGGAGGGGTAGCTGTGAGGTGAATGGCAGACGTCCCAGGGGGGTGAGAAGGGGGGCTGGGAAGGGGGACTCCCCCAGGTGGGGTACTAGAGCGTCACCAGCACCCTCTTTCTCACTGCTTTCAAATTCCTTCTCCTCCCAGATGGCCCTGATCTTCCTCTTCGGCTGCTGCGTCTTCCCCCTCTTCTTCTTCGCCCTCCACTGGGCACTGCACCGCACCCGGGCCCTGGGTATGGACCAGCTGCGTGCCATCTACGTCGCTGCCAAGTAAAGCTGCCCGGACTCCTGGGTTCTCTCCGCGGGGCTGGGAGGAGAGGGGGGTCTGGTGGTTAGAGCAGGATGGGGCCTGGGAGCCAGGACTCCTGGGTTCTCTCCCTGGCTCATGCAGGAGAGGGGGGTCTCCCTCAGCCACAAGATGGGGCTGGTGGTTCAGAAGTCTCCGCTATACCCCAGAGGTGACTCCAGGGTCACTGGCTCAGCAGGTACCACCTGGAGCCTCCAGCTTAGCACACGGGGAGGGGGGACCCTCTGCCATCTGGGGGGATTAGCCCTGAGCTGATTGCCCTGGTGCCCCAGGGAGAGGAAGGGGTTAAATACTAAACCCCTTCAAGCTGGGCCTTGACCTTGATCCCCACCTGCCTCTGCCTGTGCCAGCAGGATTATGGGATTAGACCAAAGTGTGTGTGTGTGTGTGTGCGCGCGCGCGCGCGTTCCCCTTCTCTGGCCCCCGACACCCCTGCCCCAGCCTGGCTATGACCGGGGGCCTGAGACCCCCCACACCCCCATTTTAATCCTGGTTTCCATTCAGTCCATTGCAAGGCACATTAAACCAGCCTGGTTGCAGCTGGACCAAGATAGTACTTAGTGAAAGGACCAGTTCCTAGCTGGTGTAAATCAGTGTCACGCCATGGGCCTTTACACCAGGATTCTGGAAAATCTAGAACACGAGCCCCTGTCCTATCCCTGCCCTCAGCTCCCCCACCCCACATCTCAGCCAGTGCCCCCCAGTCCTGACCCACAGCCCCCTGCTGTCCAAGCCCTGGGCTCCCTCCCCCCCCAGCTCTGCTGATGCCCCTCACATCTGCTGCCTGCTGGCTGCACTCCCACTCCCTTTCCAGTCTCCATTTTCCATTCGCATCCATCCTTTGCACCCCTTTTCCCATTCCCAATGCCCATCTGACCGACCACTGTGACCCCCTTCCTCCTGCCCTCCATCCCACCTCCAGCACAGGACTCTCCGCTGCTGTCCCTTTAAGTCCCTCCACCCAGCGCCTGACAGCTGCTCCCCCCTCCCCTTCCATCCCCTTCTCTCCCTCCCCTCTCCCCCCCCTTTCTCTCTGTCACAGCCGGCCTCAGAGCCACTGCCTGGATCCAAGCAGCCGCTGCCTGCCCCCCATCACCCCCACTACCATGTGCAGCCCCCAGGCCTGTCCTCCATCCAGCTTCAGCAAGGTCGGATCCCCAGCCCCACTGATCCCCCCAATCCCAAGCCCCCACCCTGGTCTGTGTGAGTCCCCCCCTTCCGCACCCCACCAGAGATGTTTCACGCCTTGGTGGCTGGGAGCATCGTCTTCCCAGGGCTCTTCCTGCTGGCCAAGAATAGCCTCAAGCGGCTGCCCTGGCTGCAGTGGGATGAGGCCGACGCTGTCATCATCTCAGCCAGGTACCCCAGGGTGCAGTGAAGGAGTCAGGGAACGGAGGAGGGATGCAGGATGGAGGGAAGCAGTCAGGGAATGGAGGAGGGATGCAGGATGGAGGGAAGCAGTCAGGGACCGGAGGAGGGATGCAGGATGGAGGGAAGCAGTCAGGGACCGGAGGAGGGATGCAGGGATGGAGGAATGAGACAGGGACTGGAGGAGCAATGCAGGATGGAGGAATGAGACAGGGACTGGAGGAGCGATGCAGGGTGGAGGGAAGCAGTCAGGGAACGGAGGAGCAATGCAGGATGGAGGAATGAGACAGGGACCAGAGGAGGGATGCAGGATGAGGGAAGCAGTCACGGATTGGAGGAGGGATGCAGGGAAGGAGTCAGGGATGGAGGAAGGAGACAGGGATAGAAGAATGATAAAGGGAAAGAGACACTAGCATAGAAGGGATGGAGGAAAGGAAGCAGTGGAGGGAAGGAGGCAGTGCAGCAGAGGGATAGAAGCAGTGGAGGGATAGAGGGAAGGAGGCAGTGGCGGGAAGGAGGCAGTGGCAGTGGAGGGATGGGGGAAGGACGCAGTGGCAGCAGAGGGGTACAGGAATGGAAGCAGTGGAGGGATGGAGGTAAGGAGACAATGGCAGCGGAGGGATGGAGGCAGCGGAGGGATGGAGGCAGCGGAGGGATGGAAGGAAGGAGGCAGTGGCAGCGGAGGCAAGGAGGCAGTGGCAGCGGAGGGATGGGGGAAGGAGGCAGTGGCAGCAGAGGGATGGAGGCAGTGGCAGCGGAGGGATGGAAGCAGCGGAGGGAAGGAGGCAGTGTCAGCAGAGGGATGGAGGCAGTGGCAGCGGAGGGATGGGGGAAGGAGGCAGTGGCAGCGGAGGGATGGAGGCAGTGCAGCGGAGGGATGGGGGAAGGAGGCAGTGGCAGCAGAGGGATGGAGGCAGTGGCAGCGGAGGGATGGAAGCAGCGGAGGGATGGAGGCAGCGGAGGGATGGGGAAGGAGGCAGTGGCAGCGGAGGGATGGAGGCAGTGGCAGCGGAGGGATGGGGGAAGGAGGCAGTGGCAGCGGAGGGATGGAGGCAGTGGCAGCGGAGGGATGGGGGAAGGAGGCAGTGGCAGCGGAGGGATGGGGAAGGAGGCAGTGGCAGCAGAGGGATGGAGGCAGTGGCAGCGGAGGGATGGGGGAAGGAGGCAGTGGCAGCGGGAGGGATGGAAGCAGCGGAGGGAAGGAGGCAGTGGCAGCGGAGGGATGGAGGGAAGGAGGCAGTGGCAGCAGAGGGATGGAGGGATGGAAGCAGTGGAGGGAAGGAGGCAGTGGCAGCGGAGGGATGGAGGGAAGGAGGCAGTGGGAGCAGAGGGATGGAGGGATGGAAGCAGCGGAGGGAAGGTGGCAGTGTCAGTGGAGGGATGGGGGAAGGAGGCAGTGGCAGCGGAGGGATGGAGGCAGCGGAGGGAAGGAGGCAGTGGCAGCGGAGGGAAGGAGGCAGTGGCAGCGGAGGGATGGAGGCAGCGGAGGGAAGGAGGCAGCGGAGGGATGGAGGCAGTGGCAGCGGAGGGATGGAAGCAGCGGAGGGAGGAGGCAGCAGAGGGAAGGAGGCAGTGGCAGCGGAGGGATGGAAGCAGCGGAGGGAAGGAGGCAGCGGAGGGATGGAGGCAGTGGCAGCGGAGGGAAGGAGGCAGTGGCAGCGGAGGGATGGAAGCAGCGGAGGGAAGGAGGCAGCGGAGGGATGGAGGGAAGGAGGCAGTGGCAGCGGAGGGAAGGAGGCAGCGGAGGGAAGGAGGCAGTGGCAGCGGAGGGATGGAGGCAGCGGAGGGAAGGAGGCAGTGGCAGCAGAGGGATGGAGGGAAGGAGGCAGTGGCAGCGGAGGGATGGAGGGATGGAAGCAGCGGAGGGAAGGAGGCAGCGGAGGGAAGGAGGCAGTGGCAGCAGAGGGATGGAGGGAAGGAGGCAGTGGCAGCGGAGGGATGGAGGGATGGAGGCAGTGGCAGTGGAGGGATGGAGGGAAGGAGGGCAGTGGCAGCGGAGGGATGGAGGCAGCGGAGGGAAGGAGGCAGTGGCAGCGGAGGGATGGAGGGATGGAAGCAGTGGAGGGATGGAGGCAGCGGAGGGAAGGAGGCAGTGGCAGCAGAGGGATGGAGGGAAGGAGGCAGTGGCAGCAGAGGGATGGAGGGAAGGAGGCAGTGGCAGCGGAGGGATGGAGGGATGGAGGCAGTGGCAGTGGAGGGATGGAGGCAGCGGAGGGATGGAGGCAGTGGCAGCGGAGGGATGGAGGCAGTGGCAATGGAGGGATGGAGGCAGCGGAGGGATGGAGGCAGTGGCAATGGAGGATGGAGGCAGCGGAGGGAAGGAGGCAGTGGCAGCGGAGGGATGGAGGCAGCGGAGGGATGGAGGCAGTGGCAATGGAGGGATGGAAGCAGCGGAGGGATGGAGGCAGAGGCAGCGGAGGGATGGAGGGAAGGAGGCAGTGGCAGCGGAGGGATGGAGGGATGGAAGCAGTGGCAATGGAGGGATGGAAGCAGCGGAGGGAAGGAGGCAGTGGCAGCGGAGGGATGGAGGCAGTGGCAATGGAGGGATGGAGGCAGCGGAGGAAGGAGGCAGTGGCAGCGGAGGATGGAGGCAGTGGCAATGGAGGGATGGAGGCAGCGGAGGGAAGGAGGCAGTGGCAGCAGAGGGAAGGAGGCAGCGGAGGGAAGGAGGCAGTGGCAGCGGAGGGAAGGAGGCAGTGGCAATGGAGGGATGGAGGCAGCGGAGGAAGGAGGCAGTGGCAATGGAGGGATGGAGGCAGCGGAGGGAAGGAGGCAGTGGCAGCGGAGGGAAGGAGGCAGTGGCAATGGAGGGAAGGAGGCAGTGGCAGCGGAGGGAAGGAGCAGTGGCAATGGAGGGATGGAGGCAGCGGAGGGAAGGAGGCAGTGGCAGCGGAGGGATGCAGCCATGCACTGGCTCATGAGGCAGAGGCTTGGAGGGCCCGTTTGTCAGGCCGAGGCAGCGGGCGGGGGGCAATGGGGTGTCCGTGCCGGCTGCTTAGCCTGGGTGGGTGGGACGTGCGAGGCCGGGGAGCAGCCTGCCCTGGTGGGCCACGCACAGCCCTGGGGGGGAGGGGGGGCCGCGAGGAGGGCAGCGGGCAGCTAGTGGGGGTGTTGGGGGGTAGTGCTGGGGAGTTGGCTGCTCTGGACAAGGATGGCCAGGGTTAGAGACTGCGGAGGGGTGACCTGGATGCCTTTGGCTTGGATTCCTGTGGGGGAGGGGGCCCCCTGGAGTCTGGGATCCCCGTGGGGGAGGGGCCCCCCAGAGGCTGGGGATCCCCCCACCTCTGCTCACAGCAGCACACCTGAGGGGATTTCAATGCAGTGACTTGGGACACCAGCTGGGCCATGTGCTCCCCCAGCAGCTCTCGCTAGGCCCCTCTGCACCCCACAGATTGCGGAGCAGCACTTATGGGCACAGACCCTGGTGCCTCGGGCTGGCTGCCGGGGGGCTGTGGGTCGGCTCCCGTTAACCTCTCCTCCCTCCCCTGCAGGCTGGTCTCCTCCATCCAAGCCATCATGGCCTCCACAGCCGGATACATCATTTTCAGCTCCTGCCAGCACGTTATCGATGACCAGTGAGTCAGCCCCCGGCCTGGCCCCCGCTCCCTCCCGGCCTGGCCTGCTCTCCCTGTTCCCCCCTGGCCTGGCCCCCGCTTCCCCCCCGCACATGGCCTAGCCCGCTCCCCCCCCCCCCGGCCCGGCCTACTTCCCCGGGCAGCCTGGCAGCAGGGCAGAGCGCTGGCGCTGCCCTTCCCAGGCCAGGTCCTGCCCCCCCAATGCCCAGCACCCCACAGGGCTGAGGAGACGGGCTGAGAGTGACAGGGCCATGCTAGAGGCTGAGAGGGCTGTGGGGGGCGGGGGGCTCTGGCTAGGCCCTGCAGCAGCGTTGGCCTCCAGCCACTAGGAGTGCTGTGGGGAGGGGGCGGGGCACTGGCTCCAGGGGCAGCTCCCGGCCGCTCGGGGCCCGGCCTCGCCCAGCGGGGGGCGCTGTGAGGAGCGAGGCTGCGGTCTCCCCTGTCTATGGTGCTGAAGGGCCTGTGGCTGCTTTGTTCAGCACAGTGGACAGGGCCCTTTCCATGGGCTCCTTTAAGAGATTCCGGGCTAGGACCCACTATGGTGGAGGAGGGCTGGAGCCAGGACTCCTGGGTTCTATTCCTAACTCCTCTATGGAGAGCAGAGTGGGTAGGCTGGACACTGCCCCCTCCTGGCGCTGGGCAGCAGAATGTCCAGGAGGCTCCAGCCCCCTGCGCCATCCCCTCCCTGTGTCGCTGGCCTGTCCGCCTTCCTCCCCAGCGCTGAGCCGGAATTAGCCCCCGCCCGCTCCTGGGAGCACAGATGGGGCCAGCCAGCTAATCCCCTCGGCCTGACCTGGCAGCTGGGACAGCTCGGGCAGCCAGGACTCCTGGGTTCTCCTGGCTCTGGGAGGGGTGTGGGGCTGGTGGTTAGAGCGGGCGGGGGAGGTGAAGCCAGGACTCCTGGGTTCTCCTGGCTCTGGGAGGGGAGGGGGGGCTAGTGGTTAGAGCTGGGATTGGGCTGGAAGCCTGAACTCCTGGTTCTATCCCAGCTCTATGAATGCGGTGCCCCCCCCCAGGCTGTGTTCCTACAAGGACCCCCCGCACCCTGTCACACTCCAGCTGACTGAGAGATGAGGGCTGGTTTCCATGGCAGCTGCCCCCGCCCCCCCCGCCCCATCCCCACACTGCACCTGGAGCCTGCAGAGTCCTGAGCCTCTGACAGGCGCTCATGGGCTTGGGTCGGGGTGAGAGGAAAGCATCATGGGAAATCTTACACACACCTGGTTCTATCCCAGCTCCGCATCATGGGCTGGGGACTAGACCGGCCCCTGCTGGCCGAGCCCTGGGCCCCTGCCCCCCACTCTGCTGGTACCCCTCACTCCCGACCCGCAGCCCCTGCCAGCCCAGCCCTGCCCCCACCCGCTCTGCCGGTGCCCCTCACTCCCGACCCGCAGCCCCTGCCCCCCCCCCCGCTCTGCCGGTGCCCCTCACTCCCGACCCGCAGCCCCTGCCAGCCCAGCCCTGCCCCCCCCCCCCGCTCTGCCGGTGCCCCTCACTCCCGACCCGCAGCCCCTGCCAGCCCAGCCCTGCCCCCCCCGCTCTGCGGTGCCCCTCACTCCTGACCCACAGCCCCAGAATCCTTTGTCCCACTGCAGCATCCTGGGCTGCGGCTCTGGCATGGGGCCTAATCAGCTCACACTGGGCAGAGGCCTCTGTCAGCACAATTTGGCAGCAGGACTGCAGCATGGGGGTGGGGTGCAGGTGGAGGGGCTGGGCGTGGGAGGAGGGACAGGGCATAGGGCTGGGCTAGCACGGGGGTGCGGGTCGGGAGTGGGGGCACCGGCAGAGCTGGGGGTGGCCCAGGGCTGGGCTAGCAGGGGGCTGCGGGGCAGGAGTGAGGGGCACGGGCAGAGATCGGGGGGCCCAGGGCTGGGCTAGCAGGGGCTGCGGGTCGGGAGTGAGGGGCACCGGCAGAGCTGCGGGGGAGCAGGGCTGTGGGTCATGGTTGTGGCTGCCCCGTGGGCTGGAGGGGGGGAGGTGCCGGGCTCTGAGGGGGGAGGCGCTGGGCTCAGGCTCGCGGGGGGGCGGGACACGCTGGGCTCGGGCTCTGGGGGAGGTGCCAGGCTCCAGATGGGGGAGGTGCTGGGCTTGGTGGGGGGGGGCGCCGGGCTCTGCGGGGGGGCGCTGGGCTCAGGCTTGGGGGGTGGCACTGGGCTCAGGCTCGGGGGGGGGTGCCGGGCTCTGGGGGGGTGGCACTGGCTCAGGCTTGCGGGGGGCGCTGGGCTCAGGCTCTGGGAGGGGGGAGATGCCAGGCTCTGAGGGGGGAGGCGCTGGGCTCAGGCTCGGGGGGGGGGGAGATGCCAGGCTCTGAGGGGGGAGGCGCTGGGCTCAGGTTCGGGGGGGGGGAATGCCAGGCACTGAGGGGGAGGCGCTGGGCTCAGGCTCGGGGGGGGGGGAGATGCCAGGCTCTGAGGGGGGTGGCACTGGGCTCAGGCTCGGGGGGGGGCGCTGGGCTCAGGTTCGGGGGGGGGGGAATGCCAGGCTCTGAGGGGGGAGGCGCTGGGCTCAGGCTCGGGGGAGGGGGGGAGATGCCAAGCTCTGAGGGGGGAGGCGCTGGGCTCAGGCTCGGGGGGGGGGGGAGATGCCAGGCTCTGAGGGGGGAGGCGCTGGGCTCAGGCTCGGGGGAGGGGGGGAGATGCCAAGCTCTGAGGGGGGAGGCGCTGGGCTCAGGCTCGGGGGGGGGGGAGATGCCAGGCTCTGAGGGGGAGGCGCTGGCCTCAGGCTCGGGGGGGGGAGGGAGGGGCCAGGCTCTGAGGGGGGAGGCGCTGGGCTCAGGTTCGGGGGGGGGGGGAATGCCAGGCTCTGAGGGGGGAGGCGCTGGGCTCAGGCTCGGGGGGGGGGAGATGCCAGGCTCTGAGGGGGGGAGGCGCTGGGCTCAGGCTCGGGGGGGGGGGAGATGCCAGGCTCTGAGGGGGGAGGCGCTGGGCTCAGGCTCGGGGGGGGGGAGATGCCAGGGCTCTGAGGGGGGAGGCGCTGGGCTCAGGCTCGGGGGGGGAGGGAGGGGCCAGGCTCTGAGGGGGGAGGCGCTTGGGCTCAGGTTCGGGGGGGGGGGGATGCCAGGCTCTGAGGGGGGAGGCGCTGGGCTCAGGCTCGGGGGGGGGGGAGATGCCAGGCTCCAGAGGGGGGAGGGTGCGTCCCCTCTGACCTTGCAGCAGCTGTTGCCCGTCAATACTCCATCGATCCTCCCCGTCCCACCCACGAGGCCACGGTGCCGCCACGCCCCCCTGCCCCGCGCTCGCCAGCCTGAGCCCCACACACAACTCCCCCCCCAGTCCCTGGCACCCCCCAGCACTGCCCCCCTTCCCCAGCAGCCACCCATACCTTCCCTGCCCTGTGTGCCACCCCTGTCCCCTGTCCCCCCAGCACCCCCATACCTTCCCCTGCCCTGTGTGCTACCCCGGCCCCTGGCCCCCCAGCAGCCACCCATACCTTCCCTGCCCTGTGTGCCACCCCTGTCCCCTGTCCCCCCAGCAGC
>NC_088794.1:1952230-1979330 GCF_011386835.1 Chrysemys picta bellii
TCACACAAACCCCTCCCCCACCGTGTGACCCTCCCCTCACACAAACCCCTCCCCCACCGTGTGACCCTCCCCTCACACAAACCCCTCCCCCACCGTGTGACCCTCCCCTCCCCCGGACCCCTCCCCTCACAGAAACCCCTCCCCCACCGTGTGACCCTCCCTTCGCCGGGACCCCTCCCCTCACAGAAACTCCTCCCCCACCGTGTGACCCTCCCCTCACACAAACCCCTCCCCCACCGTGTGACCCTCCCCTCGCCCGGACCCCTCCCCTCACAGAAACCCCTCCCCCACCATGTGACCCTCCCCTCACACAAACCCCTCCCCCACCGTGTGACCCTCCCCTCGCCCGGACCCCTCCCCCACCGTGTGAACCTCCTCTCGCCCAGACCCCTCCCCTCACAGAAACCCCTCCCCCACCGTGTGACCCTCCCTTCGCCGGGACCCCTCCCCTCACAGAAACTCCTCCCCCACCGTGTGACCCTCCCCTCGCCCGGACCCCTCCCCTCACAGAAACCCCTCCCCCACCGTGTGACCCTCCCCTCGCCCGGACCCCTCCCCTCACAGAAACCCCTCCCCCACCGTGTGACCCTCCTTCGCCGGGACACCTCCCCTCACAGAAATCCCTCCCCCACCGTGTGACCATCCCCTCGCCCGGACCCCTCCCCTCACAGAAACCCCTCCCCCACCGTGCGATCCTCCCTTCGCCGGGACCCCTCCCCTCACAGAAACCCCTCCCCAACCGTGTGACCCTCCCCTTGCCCGGACCCCTCCCCTCACAGAAACCCCTCCCCCACCGTGTGACCCTCCCCTCGCCGGGACCCCTCCCCTCACACAAACCCCTCCCCCACCGTGTGACCCTCCCCTCGCCCGGACCCCTCCCCTCACACAAACCCCTCCCGTCGCCAGGACCCCTCCCCCACCGTGTGACCCTCCCCTCGCCAGGACCCCCTCCCCTCACAGAAACCCCTCCCCCACCGTGTGACCCTCCCCTCGCCGGGACCCCTCCCCCACCGTGTGACCCTCCCCTCTCCGGGACCCCTCTCCTCACAGAAACCCCTCCCACACCATGTGACCCTCCCCTCGCCGGGACCCCTCCCCTCATACAAACCCCTCCCCCACCGTGTGATCCTCCCCTTGCCTGGACCCCTCCCCTCACACAACCCTCTCCCCCACCGTGTGACCCTCCCCTCGCCGGGACCCCTCCCCTCACAGAAACCCCTTCCCCACCGTGTGACCCTCCCCTTGCCTGGACCCCTCCCCTCACACAACCCTCTCCCCCACCGTGTGACCCTCCCCTCACAGAAACCCCTTCCCCACCGTGTGACCCTCCCCTCGCCGGAACCCCTCCCCTCACACAACCCTCTCCCCCACCGTGTGACCCTCCACTCGCCGGGACCCCTCCCCTCACACAAACCCCTCCCCTCACACAAACCCCTCCACCACCATGTGACCCTCCCCTCGCCCGGACCCCTCCCCCACCATGTGACCCTCCCCTCGCCCGGACCCCTCCCCTCACAGAACCCACTCCCCCATCGTGTGACCCTCCCCTCGCCGGGACCCCCTCCCCTCACAGAAACCCCTCCCCCACGGTGTGACCCTCCCCTCGCCCGGACCCCTCCCCTCACACAAACCCCTCCCCCACCGTGTGACCCTCCCCTCGCCCGGACTTCTCCCCTCACAGAAACTCCTCCCCCAACGTGTGACCCTCCCCTCGCCGGGACCCCTCCCCTCACAGAAAGCCCTCCCCCACCGTGTGGCCCCCTCCCTCACGATCCTCCCCTCACAGGGACCCCTCCCCCATTATTTGACCGTCCCCTTCCGGGATCCCTCCACCACTGTGACACTCCCCTTACAGGGCTCCCTTCCCCTACCATGTGGCCCCTTCCCCCACCACGTGACCCCTCCCCCACCTATATGATTCCTCCCCTCATAGGAACCCCGCCCACACCGGGTGATCCTTCCCTCATAGGAACCCCGTCCCCAACATGTGACCCCCTTCCCCACCTCCTCCCCTCAGAGGGACCACTCCCCTACCAACGCATGACCCTCCCTTCAGAGGAACCCCTCCCCCACCTTCCCTCTCAGAGACCCTGCCTCCCCCACCCCTCACAGAGACTCTCCTCCACTGCACTCCTCCCCCACTCTGTGACCCCTCCCCTCACAGAGAGCCCCACACCCACTGCCCTCCCATCTCATGATCCCTCAGAGAGACCCTCTCCCCGTGACCCCACTCTTCAGAGAGAACCCCTCCCCCACCCCTCTGCTCTTTCACCCCATGACCCCTTCCTAGCCCTGTGACCCCTCCCCCACCCCACTGTGGGCTACCGTCCCACTGCTCCATACAACACAGCACCCTCCCCCTCCCTGCCTAGACCCTCCTCCCCAGGTCCCCCACTGCCTGGGGTGGAGGGGAGACTGTTCCACTGGGATGATCAGCAACAAAAGTGGCCATCATTAGGGACCAGAGTTAACTCCCACACTGATGAGGCAGGTATTTCCCATCCCCTCCCCCGTCCCGTCTCCCATGGCTCCTCTGACCCACCTCTCCTCTCACATTAGCAGAGTCACACACAGAATCCCCTCCAGGTCGGGGCCGAAATCCAGTCCCGGTTTTTCGCCTCCCAGGGCTGCACCCAGAGCCCCTTCCAGGTGAGCAAATGCGGGGGCCATGGGGTGCTGGGTCAGATATTTCCCCAGGGCAGGGCACTAGCTGGAATGGGACTTGGGGCCTTTCCCCTCTAGGGGGCGCCATTGAAATCCATCTCCAGAAGTGGCTGCATCTCATCCCGGTAGAGTTTAGTCCAGCAGAAACACTCTGCTCTCGTTAGCTTGACATTGTTCTCAGGAGTTATCGTAAAGCCTGTTCACAAATGGCAAAGCAAGAACAGTATGGCTCAGAAAGAACGTATTTGCAGAAATATCTCGATTAAGGACCAAATTGGTTACAAAAATTCCCATGATAGATTTCCTTAACTGTGTCCTGCAGTTCATAATTGCATCTGATTGGATTATACAATTTCTAATTGATTATGCCATCTTCCTACTTGGATATGTGATCACTTACATGAAGTACCGAGCAACGGGGCTTGGGGATCACAGTAAGGTTACTCACGAAAAACAGGACAAGGAATTAACTTTAAATAAACAAAGATTTCTACAAATTGCTTTTTGCTAGTTAGAGCCAGTCTCGTCAGGTTTCGCTGGTTCGACCCAGCAATCTGACTGACACTTGCTCTGTCTCATGATAGACATCCCTGCCTCCAAAGTCGTCGACACCTTTATTTTTAGGAGTGTAAATTGACCCATTGAAATTAGTAAGAGGTTTTCATGCTAAAATAAGGCTCGTGCATAAATCTCCAGAGGAGTGGGGCCCTAGATGGTCAGAATAAAGTTAAGAGAGTTTTTTGGGCTTGAATTTCCTAGTTGTTTTCCTCAATTAAAATGAAATGAGCGGGGTTTGGGTTGAAATTTCTCCCAGTTTATTTTTGTAAATAATTTATTTGAAAAAGTGAGAAATTCCAGCACAATCTTTAACTTAACAGAGTTCATTGTTTCAGAATTTCTCCAGGGAAATAAGCCAAGGAAGCTTGATGTGTGTGGGAATTGGGTGGGTTTTCAAAAAATATATATAATCTGATTAGACATTTTACATTATAGATCTAATATAATTCTGTATGTATTACGAAAAAGTGCACTCAAAATATGTAAGGTCATATATTACATTATATTGTTTTTCTCATTATTTGTCCTTAATTAAGTTTTAAAAAATTGGGTTGGAATTTCTCATTTCATTTTGAAAATGGTACATTGAATTTTTTTGATCTAAAACATCCCAGTTGTTTTAAATTTTTGTGTATATATATATATATATATATAAAAGGAGATTTCTTAATTGAAATGTGTTTCTCCCCCCTCCCCCCCCGTAAATATTTCACTTTATCTTTTAGCAAATGCGAAATTGCAGCTCCAGTATTTTGAATTTATTGAAAAACCCTTCAAATCTCTAGGACAAACTAACCCTGTCTCTTGGTTATTTTAAAGACCAGTATTTTTGTTGTGCTGGATTTTCCCCAGATTGTATTAAAATAAATCTTCAAAAATTTTTGCGCTGGAATTTTTTTTACAGATAACAAATTGTTTGGTTTCTTCAGTTGTTGTTGGGGAGGCAAAAGTTTTTTTCCAGGTATTTTTAAATAATTAAAATGAAATCTGATGCCGTTGGCTTTGAATTACAACGTCACAGGGCTTGAAACAAAAGGAAGTGATCACACTTGTGTCGGGCCAGAATTCCCGGGTTAAAGAAATACAAGAAGAGGCTTTGCTCATGTCTTGCTATCCCATAACGTGAGGAAGCTTCCGGAGCGTGGAACTTCCCAGGGCTCGTTTGTTTCTTTGTCATTAATGCAATGAAGAGGCTTTTGTCTCTGTTAACGAAGTTTTGGGGACTGGAATTTCCCAGGATTTTCAATGGAAAATCCAAAGCTTTGGGGGCTGGAATTTGCCCTGGTTGGTTTTGACCGTGATGCCCCTTCTGAGTCTGCCCCCGCCTCCCTCTAACCCCCTCTCCCTCCCCCGCAGGCTGCCGCCGCGGCGCCCCCGCCACCCGCTCCAGCCACCTCTGCTGATTCCCTGCAGGTGGACCTGCTCCCGGTGCTGGCGGCCGCCCAGGAGACGGCAGCGGCCGCGGCGGTGGTGGCGGCTGCCACGGCCTCAGCTCCAGCGGCCTCCACTGTGGACACGGCAGCCCTGAAACAGCCGCAGCCGGGGCCCGAGGGGAGTGGGGGACAGGTGGCCCCAGCCCCACAGGCCACCTCCCAGCCCCCCCCGGCCCAGCCGCCCGCGCCGCCCCCGCCCAGCGAGGCCCAGAAGAAGTCGAAGAGCAAGGGGCCGTACATCTGCTCGCTCTGCGCCAAGGAGTTCAAGAACGGCTACAATCTCCGGCGCCACGAGGCCATCCACACGGGCGCCAAGGCCGCCCGCGCCAGCCCCGCCGCCATGAAGATGCCCACCATGGTGCCCCTCAGCCTGCTAAGTGTCTCAGCCCTGGGGGCGGGCGGGGGCGGGGCGGCGCCGGGGGCGGAGGGGGGCGGGGCGGCGGGGCTGGTGACCACCACGGCCTCTGGCAAGCGGATCCGGAAGAACCACGCCTGCGAGATGTGCGGCAAGGCCTTCCGTGACGTCTACCACCTCAACCGGCACAAGCTGTCGCACTCGGACGAGAAGCCCTACCAGTGCCCCGTGTGCCAGCAGCGCTTCAAGCGCAAGGATCGCATGAGCTACCACGTGCGCTCGCACGACGGCGCTGTGCACAAGCCCTACATCTGCAGCCACTGTGGCAAGAGCTTCTCCCGGTACGGCCGTCGCGGGGCGGGGGGAGCCGAGCGGGGCGCGGGCTGGGTGCAGGGGGGCTGCAGGGGCGTTGCCAAGCCGTGACCTGTATTTGCTCCCCCCGTAGGCCGGACCATCTCAACAGCCACGTGCGCCAGGTGCATTCGACAGAGAGACCCTTCAAATGTGAGGTACCTACCCACCCGCCTCCCCCTGCGCCTCACCAGGGGATGGGCTCCTCAAGGAGAGACTGGGATGGGGAACGGGATCCAGGCGTCCGGGACGGCTCCTCTAGGGGGGCCTCACAGCACTTCTGGAGGGACTGGAGTGGGGAACCGGGCATCTGGGAGGGCTTCCCTGGGGAGTCCCACAGCGCTCCCAGAGACTGCAAAAGGGTATGGGACCCAGGCATCTGGGACAGCTCCCCCAGGGGATCCACTGGTGCTCCCAGAGACGGGACTGGGACCCAGATGTCTGGGACAGCTCCCCTAGAGGGGCCCCAGAGCACTCCTAGGGAGGGGAGATGTCTGGGGTGCCGGCCCCCCTAACGCCCCGCTCCCCCCAGACATGCGAGGCGGCCTTCGCCACGAAGGACCGGCTGCGGGCACACACGGTGCGCCACGAGGAGAAGGTGCCGTGTCACGTGTGCGGGAAGATGCTCAGCGCCGCCTACATCACGGACCACATGAAAGTTCACAGCCAGGGGCCCAACCACATCTGTGAGCTGTGCAACAAAGGTAGGGAGGCCGGGGGTGTGAGAGAGAGAGAGAGCCGTGTACCCCTTTACCCGCCAAGTGAGAGAGCCGTGTGACCCCGGTGCTACCCGCCGAGTGAGAGAGCCGTATGACCCCGGTGCCACCCGCCGAGTGAGAGAGCCGTGTGCCCCCAGTGCCAGCCGCCGAGTGAGAGAGCCGTGTGCCTCCGGTGCCTGCCGAGTGAGAGAGCCGTGTGACCCCGGTGCCACCCGCCGAGTGAGAGAGCCGTGTGCCCCCGGTGCCACCCGCCGAGTGAGAGAGCCGTGTGCCCCCGGTGCCACCCGCCGAGTGAGAGAGCCGTGTGACCCCTGTACCCACCGAGTGAGAGAGCCGTATGCCCCCTGTACCCACCGAGTGAGAGAGCCGTGTGCCCCCTGTACCCACCAAGTGAGGTGTGGGCAGTGCCAGGCCAGGGGCGGGACTCGTCTCCCCAGGATGCCGGGCGTGGGGAGTGCTAAGCTGGGTGTGGGTCACTCTCTCCGGGATGCCGGGCATGGGGAGTGCCAGGCTGGGTGTGGGTCACTCTCCCAGGATGCCGGGCATGGGGAGTGCCAGGCCAGGGGTGGGACTCGTCTCCCCGGGATGCCGGGCATGGGGAGTGCTAGGCTGGGTGTGGGTCAATCTCTCCGGGATGCCGGGCATGGGGAGTGCCAGGCTGGGTGTGGGTCACTCTCTCCGGGATGCCGGGCATGGGGAGTGCCAGGCTGGGTGTGGGTCACTCTCCCCGGGATGCCGGGCATGGGGAGTGCCAGGCCAGGGGTGGGACTCGTCTCCCCGGGATGCCGGGCATGGGGAGTGCCAGGCCAGGGGTGGGACTCGTCTCCCCGGGATGCCGGGCATGGGGAGTGCTAGGCTGGGTGTGGGTCACTCTCTCCGGGATGCTGGGCATGGGGAGTGCCAGGCTGGGTGTGGGTCACTCTCTCCGGGATGCCGGGCATGGGGAGTGCTAGGCTGGGTGTGGGTCACTCTCCCCGGGATGCCGGGCATGGGGAGTGCCAGGCCAGGGGTGGGACTCGTCTCCCCGGGATGCCGGGCATGGGGAGTGCTAGCCTGGGTGTGGGTCACTCTCCCCGGGATGCCGGGCATGGGGAGTGCCAGGCAGGGTGTGGGTCACTCTCCCCACGATACTGGGTGTGGGGAGTGCTAGGCTGGGTGTGGGTTACTCTCCCCGGGATGCCGGGTGTGGGGAGTGCCAGGCCAGGCGTGGGCCCCATCTCCCCGTGGCACCAGGTGTGGGAAGTGCCAGGCTCAGGGCAGAGCCTGGAGCGCCGGGTGTGGGGAGTCCCAGGCCAGGGGCGCTGGGCCCATCTTCCTGGGTGCCGGGCCAGGCACGGGCTCTGTGTCCCCGGGGCGTCGGGGTGCCGGGCCAGGCACGGGCTGTGTGTCCCCGGGCGTCGGGGTGCCGGGCCAGGCACGGGCTGTGTGTCCCCGGGCGTCGGGATGCCGGGCCAGGCACGGGCTGTGTGTCCCCGGGGCGTCGGGATGCCGGGCCAGGCACGGGCTCTGTGTCCCCGGGGCGTCGGGATGCCGGGCCAGGCACGGGCTGTGTGTCCCCGGGCGTCGGGATGCCGGGCCAGGCACGGGCTGTGTGTCCCCGGGCGTCGGGGTGCCGGGCCAGGCACGGGCTCTGTGTCCCCGGGCGTCGGGATGCCGGGCCAGGCACGGGCTCTGTGTCCCCGGGGCGTCGGGATGCCGGGCCAGGCACGGGCTCTGTGTCCCCGGGCGTCGGGCGTCGGGGTGCCGGGCCAGGCACGGGCTCTGTGTCCCCGGGGCGTCGGGATGCCGGGCCAGGCACGGGCTGTGTGTCCCCGGGCGTCGGGGTGCCGGGCCAGGCACGGGCTCTGTGTCCCCGGGGCGTCGGGGTGCCGGGCCAGGCACGGGCTCTGTGTCCCCGGGCGTCGGGCGTCGGGGTGCCGGGCCAGGCACGGGCTGTGTGTCCCCGGGGCGTCGGGGTGCCGGGCCAGGCACGGGCTGTGTGTCCCCGGGGCGTCGGGGTGCCGGGCCAGGCACGGGCTCTGTGTCCCCGGGGCGTCGGGGTGCCGGGCCAGGCACGGGCTCTGTGTCCCCGGGGCGTCGGGGTGCCGGGCCAGGCACGGGCTCTGTGTCCCCGGGGCGTCGGGGTGCCGGGCCAGGCACGGGCTCTGTGTCCCCGGGGCGTCGGGGTGCCGGGCCAGGCACGGGCTCTGTGTCCCCGGGGCGTCGGGGTGCCGGGCCAGGCACGGGCTCTGTGTCCCCGGGCGTCGGGGTGCCGGGTCAGGCACGGGCTCTGTGTCCCCGGGGCGTCGGGGTGCCGGGCCAGGCACGGGCTCTGTGTCCCTGGGGCGCCGGCATGCCGGGCCAGGGTCGCGGGGCGGCACAAGCCACCTCCGGGTGACGGGACTCCCCCACTAAGGAAGTTCCCTGCAAACAAGGCAGGCTGTTGCGGTGGGTGTGCCCCCTTGTGGCCGGGCCTGTTCCCGCACGGCCTCATCCTGCCGGTGAGCAGCCGGTTCCCCACCTTCCACCCCCGGCTCTGCCAGGACTGACCCGGGGCCAGCAAGAGCAGCTGAGCCTGCGGTGCTCTCTAGACGGGCGCCCAGAGCCTGGGCAGGGCGGTGGCAGGTGCTACGATGCAGCCGCCTCCGGGGCGGGGCGCCGGGGCTTTCCGTAGGGCGGTCCCCTCGCCCGGTGCTGAGACGCAGCCGCTTCCGGGGCGGGGCGCCGGGGCTTTCCGTAGGGGGACCCCTCGCCCGGTGCTGAGACGCAGCCGCCTCCGGGGCGGGGCGCCGGGGCTTTCCGTAGGGGGACCCCTCGCCCGGTGCTGAGACGCAGCCGCCTCCGGGGCGGGGCGCCGGGGCTTTCCGTAGGGGGTCCCCTCGCCCGGTGCTGAGACCCAGCCGCCTCCGGGGCGGGGCGCCGGGGCTTTCCATAGGGGGACCCCTCGTCCGGTGCTGAGACGCAGCCGCCTCCGGGGCAGAGCGCCGGGGCTTCCCGTAGGGGGACCCCTCGCCCGGTGCTGAGACGCAGCTGCCTCCGGGGCGGGGCGCCGGGGCTTTCCGTAGGGGGTCCCCTCGCCCGGTGCTGAGACCAGCCGCCTCTGGGGCAGAGCGCCGGGGCTTTCCGTAGGGGGACCCCTCGTCCGGTGCTGAGACGCAGCCGCCTCTGGGGCAGAGCGCCGCAGTGGCAGAGTAGAACAGGCTGACCTGGTGGTTTGTCCTTCTCGCCCCCCCGTAGGGTTCACCACAGCGGCTTACCTCCGGGTGCACGCAGTCAAGGACCACGGACTGTCGGCCCCGCGGGTGGAGCGCTTCCTGTGCAAGCTGTGCGGCGTGCACTGTAAGACCCCGGCCCAGCTCAACGGGCACCTGCAGACGCACGCCGGGGCCGGGGCCGGAGCCGGAGAGGGGGCCGGGGCCGCGCCCGCTGAGGCCCAACCGCTGCGGTGAATCGCCGGGGACAGGCAAGCTGCTCACCTACTGGGGGAGGGGGAACCCCGGCGTCCAGGGGCGGCTGCGCCCCAAGGTCTAGAGCAGGGATCGGCAACCTTTGGCACGTGGCTCGCCAGGGAAAGCTCCCGGTTTGTTTACTTGCCGCATCGGCAGGTTCGGCCGATGGCGGCTCCCACTGGCTGCGGTTCATCGCTCCAGGCCAATGGGGACAGCGGGAAGTGGCGGCCAGCACATGCCTCGGCCCACGCCGCTTCCCACAGCCCCCATTGGCCTGGAGCGGCGAACTGTGCTTGGCAGGTAAACAAACCAGCCCGGCCAGCCAGGAGGCTTACCCTGGCGAGCCACGTGCCAAAGGTTGCCGATCCCTGGTCTGTAGGGAACCCCGGCGTCTGGGGGCAGCTGCCTCGGCCCTGGGCTCCGAGGTCTGTAGGGAACCCCGGCGTCCAGGGGCAGCTGCTTCTGGGCCCCAAGGTCCATAGGGAACCCTGGCTTCCGGAGGCAGCTGCATCTGGGCCCTGAGGTCTGTAGGGAACCCCGGCATCCGGGGGCGGCTGCCTCGCCCTGCGCTCTGAGGTCTGTAGGGAACCCCGGCGTCCAGGGGCAGCTGCCTCTGGGCCCTGCACCCCAAGGTCTGTAGAGAACCCAGGAGTCCTGGGGGCAGCTGCATCTGGGCCCTGCGCCCCGTGGTCTGTAGGGAACCCCGGCGTCCGGGGACGGCTGCATCTGGGCCATGCGCCCCAAGGTCTGTAGGAAACCCCGGCATCCAGGGATGGCTGCGTCTGGGCCCTGCACCCCGAGGTCTGTAGGGAACCCCGGCGTCCGGGGACGGCTGCATCTGGGTCCTGCGCCCCAAGGTCTGAAGGGAAACCTGGCGTCCAGGGACGGCTGCATCTGGGCCATGCGCCCCAAGGTCTGTAGGGAACCCCGGCGTCCGGGGATGGCTGCGTCTGGGCCCTGCGCCCCGAGATCAAAGGAGCTGGTGTCAGGACAGGCTTGACGCTCGGTCCGCGTGTGTAAACGCTTTGTGGGCAGGAGAGCACGTCCTGTCTGTCAGGGGGGTGTGGGTCAGTAGGGTTCAGAGTTAACAGGGTATGGGAGGCAAACCCCCCCTGATCTCTGTCTCCCCCCACAGGTACGGGCGAGCTGTGCCCCCTGGCAGCAGCAGCGGCCCCGCCCACGTCGGCCGTCACCGTCCTGCCCATGGAGGGGGCCCCGGTGGTGAGCCAGCCGCTCCCCACGCAGCCCTGGTGATTCCTGGGGGGCAGGAGCCAACCCCCCCCCATGTCGTCCCCCCACAACCCAGCAGCTGGAGCCCCCCACCGCGCCACCGGAACCGGACCCCGCGGCTGGAGAGGATGGAATGTTGGGCCCTTTCCTTGTGCTTGGCAAAGGGAGGACATGACACCGGACAGACGGGGGTCCCCCACCTTCCCCTGCCCCCCAGAGAGATGGGGACCGCCCACCTCCCCAGCCCGCCCGCCCCCTACCGTCCTCTTCCCCCTGGACAGAGGGCCCCCCCCCCCAAAATAAAAGTTATTCCATCCTTGGCAGGGGAATGGGGGGGGCGTAACCCCCTGGCCCCACAGCTCCCCCCTACCCCCCCCCATCAGCCAGATTCACAAAGGTGTGGGGGAGCCCAGGGCTGGGCTAGCAGGGGGCTGTGCGTGGGATGGGGGGTGTCACTGACATTGCTGGGGGCTAGTACCAGCCCCAGGCCAATCCCCCCTCCCACAGGGGAGACCCCGATTCCCTCCTGTCCTCGGGTCCCCCCAGTTTCCCCCTCAACCTTGGCACCCTTCTGTCCAGGGGTCCCCTGACCCCCCAGACTCCCCTGTTTTCTATGGGATTTTATGATTTGTTTTGTTTTCTCGTGTTCGTGTTCTCGGTCCAGCCGCGTCTCGCGTTGATTCCGCCCCCGCCCCCTGCATGGCCCCGACTTCGGGGGACCCCCCCCCGCGCTCTTTTGTATTGTATAAAACCAATAAACCACACACCGCCTGGAGTCTTTCTTCTCCCACGCCGGCACCGGGGACCCCCCCGGTACCCCACTTCCCACCCTGGGGGCCCCACTCCCCCCGGTATCCCACTTCCCTCCCTGCACCCTGGGGGGCCCCCTCCCCCCAGTACCCCACTTCCCGCCCTCCATCCCCAGTACCCCACTTCCCTCCCTGCACCCTGGGGGCCCCACTCCCCCGGTACCCCACTTCCCGCCCTCCATCCCCAGTACCTCACTTCCCTCCCTGCATCCCTGGGGGCCCCACTCCCCCTGGTATCCCACTTCCCTCCCTGCATCCCTGGGGGCCCCACTCCCCTTGGTATCCCATTTCCCTCCCTGCATGCCTGGGGGTCCCACTCACCCCCCCGGTACCCCACCCTCCATCCCCGGTACCCCACTTCCCTCCCTGGGGGCCCCACTCTCCCCCTTACACCCCATGTCTCGACGGTGAAAGATTTTAGTAAAAATGGTGACAAACCAGCAGCCCCATGTCGTTTGTTTATTGTAGGGTCTCTCAGAGCCAAGAGCGGGGGCCTGAGTGGAAAGAGGGGGAGATGGGGGGCGTCTGTGCTCCCCCCTCACAGCTCCTACCAGCCAGGATCCCCTGCCAGGCACCCCCCAGCCCTGCCCTCCTAATGGCTGGAGTCCCCCCCAGTTCCCTGCTCCACTGCTGCCCCCCCCCCCACGCCAGGTGCGAGTCGCTCCCTCCCCTGGGACCCCCTGGCGCCGCTCGCCCCATTAGCTGCTAATGAGCCCGGGCCTGAGTCACGGGGGGGGGGGGGGGGGGGAGCTGCCCCCCCCGGGCCTCCTGCGGGGGAGGGGATCCCAGCACAGCTGGGGGGGCAGGTGGGTCCTGGGGCTCCAGCTCCCCTGAGTCTCCCCCTCCCCCAACATTTGTAACCCGCCGACTGCTGTGCGCAGCCTCCTGCGATTAACCCCCCCACGCGGGGTGAGCCCTGCGGTGCCCCTCACTCCCGACCCGCAGCCCCTGCCAGCCCTGCCCCCCCCCCCAGCTCTGCCGGTGCCCCTCACTCCTGACCCGCAGCCCCTGCCAGCCCTGCCCCCCCCCCCAGCTCTGCCGGTGCCCCTCACTCCCGACCCGCAGCCCCTGCCAGCCCAGCCCTGTCCCCCCCCAGCTCTGCCGGTGCCCCTCACTCCCGACCCGCAGCCCCTGCCAGCCCAGCCCTGCCTCCCCCAGCTCTGCCGGTGCCCCTCACTCCCGACCCGCAGCCCCTGCCAGCCCAGCCCAGCCCTGCCCCCCCCCAGCTCTGCCGGTGCCCCTCACTCCCAATCCGCAGCCCCTGCTAGCCCAGCCCTGTCCCCCCAGCTCTGCCAGTGCCCCTCACTCCCGACCCGCAGCCCCTGCCAGCCCTGCCCCCCCCCCAGCTCTGCCGGTGCCCCTCACTCCCGACCCGCAGCCCCTGCCAGCCCAGCCCAGCCCTGCCCCCCCCCAGCTCTGCCGGTGCCCCTCACTCCCAATCCGCAGCCCCTGCTAGCCCGGCCCTGCCCCCCCAGCTCTGCCGGTGCCCCTCGCTCCCGACCTGCAGCCCCTGCCAGCCCAGCCCTGCCTCCCCCCAGCTCTGCCGGTGCCCCTCACTCCCGACCCCCAGCCCCTGCCAGCCCAGCCCTGCCCCCCCCAGGGGCTGCCCCATAGGCGGGGGGGGGGGGCGCAGTCCCGGGGCGGCTGTAGCTGCATGTGACGGGGGGGTTGGGGGGTCAATCTCAGCCCCAGACAAGCGGGGGGGGGGGCGAGGGGGCTGTTGCCTCCCTCCCTCCGCTAGCGCGTTTCCCTCGCTCTCTCCATCCCGCCTCCCGCGGGGGGGGGGGGAGCTTGTCTGCAGCCGCCGCGCCCGGGTCCCCCCCAGCATCTCGTGCAGCGCGACAGGTAGGGACCGACCCCCCGCCCCCCCCGGGCAGGAGCCGCCGACAAGGAGGGGCGGGGGTCCCTGGCCGGCTTCTCTCCCCCTCCCCCACCCTGGGGTAAAGGGAAAACAACCCGAGCCAGCCCCCGGGAGGGGTGGGCGGATGCGGGGGCTGCGGGGTGGGGAAATGGGGGGTGGGGAACGAGGGGGGAGTGGGGTAGAGGATGGGAGGGTTTGGGGGGCAGTAGGGGGTGGGGGATGGGAGGGTTTGGGGGGGCAGTAGGGGGTGGGGGATGGGAGTTTGTTTGGGGGGTGGGGCACGGGGGGACGGGAGGGTTTGGGGGGCAGTAGGGGGTGGGGCATGGGAGGGTTTTTGGGGGGTGGGGCACCGGGGGACGGGAGGGTTTGGGGGGCAGTAGGGGGTGGGGCATGGGAGGGTTTTTGGGGGGTGGGGCACCGGGGGACGGGAGGGTTTGGGGGGCAGTAGGGGGTGGGGCCTGGGAGGGTTTTTGGGGGGTGGGGCACCGGGGGACGGGAGGGTTTGGGGGGCAGTAGGGGGTGGGGCATGGGAGGGTTTTTTGGGGGTGGGGCACCGGGGGACGGGAGGGTTTGGGGGGCAGTAGGGGGTGGGGGATGGGAGGGGTTTTTTGGGGTGGAGCAGTGGGGGATGGGAGTGGGGGCAGTGAGTGATGGGAGGGTTTGGGGGGCAGTAGGGGGTGGGGGATGAGAGGGGGTTTTGGGGGTAGAGCAGTGGGGGATGGGAGGCTGTGGGAGGAGGTTGGGGGTATCGTGGTGAGTTGTGGGTCTGTGTCCCTGTGTCTCTACCCCCCCAATCTCTCCCCACAGGGCCCCCCAATGTCGGACGACACGGAAAAGAAGGACGAGACGCCCCCACTGGGGCCAACAGAGCTGCAGCTACTGCCCCCCCAGAGTCCCCCCTCGGCCCCAGACGTTCCCCCCTCAGCCCCACTGTCCCCCCAGAGTCCTCCCTCGGCCCCAGACATACACCCCTCGGCCCCACTGCCCCCCCAGAGGTCCCCCTCGGCCCCAGACACACACCCCTCGGCCCCACTGCCCTCCCAGAGGTCCCCCTTGGCCCTAGACACACCCCCATCAGCCCCAGATGTTCCCCCCTCAGCCCCAGATGCCCCCCCCTCACCAGCAGTGACTGTGATGGTGGAGGATGAGGGGGAGCCAGAGGAAGGGCCCCAACAAAATGGACAGGCCGTTGGTGTGGGGGGTGCCCCCTACTCCCCCCACACCTCCCCCCCTGCCCCAGGCCCCACCGGTGCCGTCAGCACCCACCCTCCCACCCCGGCACCCGCACGCTCTAAATCGGCCTCCCTGGGCGACTTGGGAGGCAAGGCCAGTGTGAACGGGGGGCCCCGGGTGCGGGGCAGCCTGGTGGGGTCCCAGGTGCATCTGGCGGGGGCAGGGTCGCCCCGTCCCAGCCTGAGCCGCCAGCCCTCGGGGGCCGAGGTGGGCCTGGAGGTGGAGAAACCGCGGGATTACATCCTGCTGGCCACCCTGTCCTGTTTCTGCCCCATCTGGCCCATCAACATCGTCGCCTTCGTGTACTCTGTCATGGTGAGAGCCCCCCCAGAGCCCTCCACTGCCCCCATGAGCCCCCCCCAGAGCCCGCCCCACCCCCTGTCCCCCTGAACCCCCACTGGCCCCATGCGCCCCCACCATCCCCCAGGGCCCCCAAGAGCCCACATCGCCCCCCCCAGAGCCTCCCCTGAGCCTGCACTGCTCCCATGAGCCCCCCCCAGAGCCCACATCACCCCCCGAGCCCCTCCTGAGCCCCCCACCACATTCCACTGCCCCCTGAACACCCACTGCTCCCCAGAGCCACCCCGAGCCCCTCACTGCCCCCATGAGCCCCCACCCCCCCAGGGCCCCCAAGAGCCCACATCGCCCCCCAGAGCCTCCCCTGAGCCCCTCCCCACTGCCCCCTGGGCCCCCCCAGAGCCAGCACCAGCCCCCAGGGCCCCCAAGAGCCCACATCACCCCCCAGAGCCTGCCCAGAGCCCCCCACTGCCCCCATGAGCCTGCACTGCCCCCCAGGACCAACCCCAGAGCCCTCATTACCCCCCAGAGCCCCCCCTGAGCCCACCCCCACCCCCCACTGCCCCCCTGAGCCCCCAGGGCCCCCAAGAGCCCCCCCAGAGCCTGCACTCCCCCCAGGGCCCGCCAGAGCCCCCACTGCCCCCAGAGCTCCCCACTGTGCCCCCAGAAACCCACCATGCTCACCTCGCCCCCCATGTCCCCTAGAAATCCAGCATGCCCCAAAACTCTCCAACATGCCCCCAGCATCCCCCCACTGCACCTCAATATTCCATACTGTGTCCCCAACCCCGCATGTCCCCAAACAACCCTCCACTGCACCCTTATAGCCCCTGGGCCTATAATCCCTCTGCAGTCCCCAGCGCCCCAAATACTCCACACACCCCTCCTGCTGTACCCCAAACCACCAGCCCACCCCACCCCCCGTATCCCCCACTGTTCCCCAATAGCTCTCGGGACAGATAGCCCCTGCCATGTGGGAGGGGGTCTCAGGGCGGTGATGTGGGGGGGGGGTTCCGGGGCCCCCCCGATCTCACCCCGTGTCTCTCCCCGCAGTCCCGGAACAGCCTGCAGCAGGGGGACGTGGATGGGGCGCGGCGGCTGGGCCGTGTGGCCAAACTACTAAGCGTGGTGGCCCTGCTCGGGGGCGTCGTCATCATCATCCTCTCGGTGGCCATCAACTTCGGCCGTGAGTGTGGGGGGCGGGGCCCCCGGACCCCCCCATATATCCCCAGGACCCCAAATAGCCTCTGGGATCCCAAAATGCCCCCAGGATCCCTATACACCTCCGGGCCCCTGATATATCCCCAGGACCCCCCAGAATCTGGACATGCTCCCAGGATGCTGAAACACCCCTGGGACCCCAAAATGCCCCCGGGACCCCAATATATCCCCAGGATCTCGATATGCCCCTGTGAACCCCATACACCCCTGGGACCCTGATACATCCCCCTGGGACTCCAGTTCACCCCACATGACCCCCCAGGACCCCGGTATGTCCCGCCCAACTCCCCAAGACACAATACAGCCCGCGTGACACCCCCCGGTACACCATTTTGCTGCATATATTCCCCCTGGGATCGCCAAATGCCCTGCACAGCCTCTTGGGACCCTGAAATACCCCCCGAGCCCCAATATGCCCTGCACAATCCCCCTGGGACCCTGATATGCCGTGGGACCCCCAAAAATTCCCTGGCACCCTGATACGCCTCATACAATCTCTGGGACCCTGATTCACCCCTGGGACCCCAGTTTACCCTGCATGACCCCTGGGCTCCCAAATGCCCCTCAAGACCTCAATAAGCCCCACACAATCCCATGGGACCCCAAAACGTCCCCAGGACCCCCTGGACTCTGATATGCCCCTGGAATTCTGATACACCCCCAGGACCCCAAAATGCCTCTCATGACCCCCTGGGACCCCAGGATACACCCCACGTGATCCCACTGGGACCCCAAAATGCCCCCGGGTCCCTAAAATGCCGCTCATAACCCCCTGGGACCACAGTACACTCCCTGGGACCCCAGGATACACCCCACGTGATCCCACTGGGACCCCAAAATGCCCCGGGACCCTAAAATGCCCCACATGACACCCCAGACTCTGATAGGCCTCACACGACCTCCTGGACTGATCCATCCCACACGATGCCCTGGGACCCCCAAATACTCCTGTGACAGGATCCCCGGGGTGCAGCCTGGGACTGTGGGACCGCTGTGCCCCCCGATCTCTCTCCAGCCTGGGCCGTCTCCCACAATGCCTTGCTAGTGACCAGCAGCAAACCCTTCCAGGCACTGCGATCACTCAGCCGTCAGCATGTGGAGCCAACGAGTCACCCAGGGCAAGGCACCAGCCAGATCCCCCCAGCGCTCAGCCTTGCCTTGGGCTGCCCCCAAGGCTTTCGTGAGCAATGTACGGTTATTAATTGGTTCCCCACGTCCTCAATGGGACGTGGACATGCAGCAGCCTTTGTAACCTGAGCACATTCACCAAACCCTTCGGGCCAACGCCCGGGGACGGCTCAGTGCTAGACTAGGGTTCTGGATGGCAGACGCTGGCTTTTAAGCGCTAGGCAGAAGTCAGCGTCGTTACCAAGGGACAATCAAAGACGTGCGCAGCCTAAATTCTCCACCCAGAGACTAGGCAACACCTGGACTAAGTCGTGTTTCTCCCCCACTGGATCCTGCAGGTTGGTTACAGACTTTCCCACGCAGGCTCCCCTGTTAGCCCGGGGACCAGGCTCCTCAGGGCTTCAGTGTGGGGTTGGGGAGGAGAAAGGGGAAACCACGTGGCCTCTGTCCCCTATTTTACATGGCCAGTCCCTGTCCTTGGGGAGCACAAGTCCAGGCCTGTCCGGGGGCCTTGCTGAGTCCCCAGGCCAGGCTGAGCAATCCCGTGCTGTGGCCTTGTGAAACGAGTCGTTGCATCGTAGCTCCCTTGCTGGACAGTGGCTGGCGATGGTTGTTCGCCACCCACCCGGGTGGCGATTTGCTCCCTTGTTGGTGTCTCTGGGGAGCCGGTTTCTGGGCGATTCCCCAGCTCCCAACCACACAACGTCACATGCACCGACGGTAGAACCGCGGCTCTCGGCAGATCACGACCTTTCCCCAATCCCTCACCTGGCCTGTTTTATTCGCAATATCCCAATATCCAAACGATGAATAGGGGGGTTACCTGAGGTATGGCGTGCCACAGCCCCACCCTGGAACCCCAAAACACCCTTGGGACCCAGATACACTCCCTGGGACCACAAAATACCTCCTTTGATCCCTATATGCCACACACAATCCTCTTGGACACCAAAACGCCCTCAGGGCCCCCCTATACCTCAGACAACCCCATGATGCCGCACACGACCTCCCAGGACCACATTCTGCCCACATGACCCCCTGGAACCACCCCAAACAAGACCCCAAAAGGCCCACTGGGATCCCCAAAATAACTCCCACAGATCCCAATACACCCTGCATCACCCCCAGGGTCCTGAAACACTGCCCCCCCCCAGATCTTGATACACAATTCCCCCCCAAAGACCCCAAAAAGCCCCACACAACCCCCCCTGGACATTCATACTCCCTGAATGGCCCTCCCTCAATACACCCCACATGACCCCTCAAGGACTTAAACCCCACCCCCGGACCCTGATATGCCCCATATGACTTTCCTGGGACCCTGAGATGCCCTGCATTAACTGTCCTTCTCTTCCCCACCCCCACCTCTCCCCGACCCTGTGCTGCCCCCCTGCTCCCACTCCCTGCTCCCCCTTCTCCGACCCCCCCATCCCTCCCCAGTGTTCCAGTGAAGACGACTCCGTGCTGTCCCCAGCCCCCCAACTCAGGAGCCCCCACCTGGCACCGCTCTAATGGGGACCAAACATCCACCCCTCAGGGGGGCTGAGGGGGCGGAGAGGGGGATTACGGCCGCCGACAGGGGGGTGCGGCCTCCAATCCCCCTTCTGCCTCAGGAACGGGGCCAGAAAAGAAGAACAGAAGGAGAGAATGGAAGAAGAAACCCCCCTCCATCTGTCCACCTGCATGCGTCCATTCAGTCGTCCCATTGTCCATCTGTCCATCCATCCCACCATCTGTCCAGCCGTCCATCCATCCGGCCCACTGTCCATCTAGCCATCCGTCCATCCGCCCCACTATCCATCCAGCCATTCTGCCATCCATTCATCCATCCCACTGTCCATTCATCCGTCCCACTGTCCATCTAGCCATCCATCCCACCATCTATCCATCTGTCCCGCTGTCCATCTGGCCGTCCATCCCACCATCTGTCCATCCGCCCCACTATCCATCCAGCCATTCTGCCATCCATTCATCCATCCGGCCCACTGTCCATCCATCCGGTCCACTGTCCATCTAGCCATCCATCCCACTGTCTGTCCATCCGCCCCACTATCCATCCAGCCATCCATTCATCCATCCGTCCATCTGTTCAGCCGTCTGTCCATCCGTCCCACTCTCTGTTTATCCGTCCTCCTGTCCATCCAGTCTTCTACTGACTTATCCATACAGAGACACATCCATCCACCCATCCATCTTCCCTGCCACCCGTCCTTCCATCCATCTCCCCTGCCATCCATCCACCCATCCCTCCATCCATCTCCCCTGCCATCCATCCATCCATCCGTCTCCCCTGCCATCCATCCCATCCGTCCATCCATCCATCTCCCCTGCCATCCATCCCATCCGTCCATCCATCTCCCCTGCCATCCATCCATCCATCCTTCCATCCATCTCCCCTGCCATCCGTCCTTCCATCCCTCTCCCCTGCCATCCATCCTGTGATGTATCCGTCCACCCATCCTCCTGTCTGTCCATCCATCCATCCATCCATCCATCCATCCATCCATCCAGCTACCCATCCCTTCATCCATCCATCCATCCATCCTTCTACTAACTCATCCGTCCCTCCATCCATTTGTCCTTCTTTCTACCCGCCCCCCACGCCCTTTCCTTGCCCTTCCTCACTTCTGGCTCATTGCCCCTTGACAGCAAATAAAACTCTTTCGATTTCCATGTTTACAAGACAAGAAAAAGCGCAGGCCCGAGATGCCGGTGGGACCCCTCTGCCGGGAGGGGCACGTGTGCCTGCCCGCCCCCAAACGGACGAACAAAGCAGCGACAGCAACGGAGACCCCAGCGCCCCTTCTCCCCCGGCTCCCCGCTGCCTGGGGACGCGGCCAGCTGGGAGCTGGGACTTTGGGGCCCGCTGCAGGACATGGAACATAAGAAGGAAGAAGGGGGCGAAAAGGAGAGCGGCCGCTGGGCATTGATTCCTCGATCCTATTTACAACCCCACGTCGGCCAACCGGGGAGATGGGTGGGTGGCATCTGACTGGGGACGCTAGAGGAAGAAAGGAGAGGCTGCCGGAGGTTCCTTTCCCAGCCCCGCCTCGGCCTGGTCGTGATTCGCGGGCGAGGAAGGACAGAACGAGCAAGGCCCGAAGGAGGAGTGGGGCAGGAACCGGCCCAGACGCCAACCCCACCCTGGCACTAAGTGACTTCAGACTGTTACAGACCTAATCTCGCGGGGAAGGGGGCTGGTTCTGGGGGGCAGGGGAATGCCCCAGCCAGGCCCCCCCTTCTAGGTCCTATCTTTTGCACGCTATCCACTGGGTAATGGGGGGGGGCAGGCGCACGGGGCTGGGGACAGTACAATTGGGGGGGGAATTGGGGGAAAGCAAGACTTTTCAGGGGGGCGCTGAAGGGGCTTGTGTTTTGACGTTGACATGCCAGTATTATACATGCATGTTTTATATACTCTATTGTCGGGGGGGGGGGGGAGAATCACACCTAGATGGGCCCTGGTGGTGGCTGGGGGGTTTCAATATTTTGGGGGGGCTGGGTCACAAAAAAAAGCATTTGTTTAAAGGGAAAGGGGGGGGATTTAAGCCATTGGGGGGGCAGGGGGCCTTTCCCCTCCAGGGGGTGTCAGGTCCCATCTGGCCCCACAGCAGGCAACTGCTGGCTGAGGGGGGAGGGGAATAAGCCCCCCCTAAATCCTCCTTCTGTGACGTCTTGTACATGGGGGTTGTTGAATGGCCCCATGTCCATCAATGGGGGGGGGGGGGGGGGATAACCCCCAGCCCTCGGCTTTGCCAGAGCACCCTCAAGCCAGGGTGAAGGAGCCCCCGGGCCCAGACCCCCCCCGGGCGGTTTGTAGCGAGTCGGATGCATGAGAAGCCAATAAACTCTGATGCATGAGAGCAGGTCTGTGTGTGTCTGTCTGTGGCCGGGCCAGGGGGTCCCCTCTAGCCAGCCCCCCCCTGAGAGACCCCCATCCCATGGCTCCCCTCTTACCAGCCCCCCACCCCCCACGAGACCCCGTCCCATGGGTCCCCTCTAACCTCCCTCGAGAGACCCTGTCCGACGGGTCCCCTCTTACCCACCCCCCCCTCCGAGAGACCCCGATCTACGGGTCCCCTCTAGCCAGCCCCCCCCCCGAGAGACCCCATCCCACAGCTCCCCTCTAACCAGCCCCCCTGCCCCACCCCACAGACCCCATCCCACAGCTCTCCTCTAACCAGCCCCCCTGCCCCACCCCACAGAGCCCATTCAAATACTGGGCCAGGGGTCCCCCTCTAACCAACCCCTCACCCTGCCCCAGAGCGGCCCGGCCCCGCCTGGTTGAAATGAGAGGCTGTGATGGAGGGGCTGCTCTTTATTGTAGCTGGGACCCCTCCCCACAGCGGAGTCAGTTGCCCCCATGCCCCGGGGGGCAGGATTGAGGCCCAGCAGCCTCTGACATCCACCACACACAGGGAGACTGGTACATGGGGGAGAAGGGGATGGGACCGTGCTCCCCTGGGTGGCGACACCCCTGCAAGACCCCCCAACACACCAGGGGCAGCGAGGAGTCTGCACTCAGGGGAGAGCAGGCAGGGCAAAAAAACATGGCCACCCTCCCGCCAAGCCTTGTGGGAAGGAAAAGGAGGCATGGGGGGATCTGGAAAGGTGACCCTTCCCCCATAGAGTGATTGCCCCAAGGGCAAAGCATCATGGGAACAGGAGGAACCAATATGGCATCCACGGGAGTGCAAAGCATGATGGGAAATGGATCAGGAGCCTTGAAAACAATCCCAAACTCCCACCGTCAGGTGCTGCCTGGGAGCACAAAGCATTGTGGGAAATTGGGGGGGTCAGGTATAAATACAGCCACTGCCCAACCAAGTACAAAGCATCATGGGAAACCAAGGGAGCTGGAATAAACCACAGCAGCATTGTGGGAAACAAGGGGAGGCAGAAGTGACATCCCCCACCTCATCAAGGCGCAGGGACCGCTGCAAACCACTGCGGGAAGTGGACCTGTGGGATAAATATCGTCCCTAGTCAGTTAATCCTGCCCCCTCCTCCCCCCTCCCCAGAGGGCACAAAGCATCATGGCAGGGGGGGACGGGGCTACAAGTTTGGCAGAACTTCTGCGCCCCCGCTGCAAAGCATTGTGGGAAACATCACGCCAGCGCCACAAGCACACAACACTGCGATTGGTGGGTTTCTAGCCAATCAAGGGGAGCCCACCCCAGGGAGGGGGGGCTGGTCCCATCAGGACTGGGGGGCGTTGTCTCTGCCAGCCTCCCCCTCCCCCACTGCTACTTCTTCTTGGCCCGCTCGGCCATGTCCAGGGCTGCCATGTTGCATGAGGCAGAGACGAGGTGCACGAGGCTGATGAGGGACTTGAGGGCAGCGATGGGAGTCGAGACCCAGAAGATGAGACGGAAAAAGACCCAGGCGTCCGGGGAGCACTGAGGAGGGAGGGGAGAGAGTTACACACACACACACACACACACAGAGCTCTGCCGGAGCCCCTCACTCCCGACCCGCAGCCCCTGCTAGCCCAGCCTGCCCCCCCCAGCTCTGCCGGTGCCCCTCACTCCCGACCCGCAGCCCCTGCTAGCCCAGCCCTGACCCCCCAGCTCTGCCGGTGCCCCTCACTCCCGACCCGCAGCCCCTGCTAGCCCAGCCCTGCCCCCCCCAGCCCTGCCCGTGCCCCTCACTCCCGACCCGCAGCCCCTGCCAGCCCAGCCCTGCCCCCCCCCCCCGCTCTGCCGGTGCCCCTCACTCCCGACCCGCAGCCCCTGCTAGCCCAGCCCTGTCCCCCCCCAGCTCTGCCAGTGCCCCTCACTCCCGACCCGCAGCCCCTGCTAGTCCAGCCCTACCCCCCCAGCTCTGCCAGTGCCCCTCACTCCCGACCCGCAGCCCCTGCTAGTCCAGCCCTGCCGCCCCCCAGCTCTGCCGGTGCCCCTCACTCCCGACCCGCAGCCCCCGCACACCCACCTGCAGGCCCCTCGGTGAAGTGCAGCAGGTACAGCGTGCAGTAGAAGAGCTCGTTGCCTGCACACATGAGGAAGAGGACGGGCTGGGGAAAGGGAGGAAGCAGAGTCAGAGCTGCCTGTGGAACTCTCTGCCACAGGATCGAACTGACAGCCCCGGGGGCAGGAGGAGGGTTCAAGGGACTGGGCAAGTTGGCAAAGCATTGTGGGAAAGGGAGGCACCCCCAAGCTGCAAAGCATTATGGGAAAGAGAAGAGACACAGCAGTGCCTGGCGGGTTTGTAGAGAAGCGGGACCCGTGACTGGGGCAGGGGGGCTGTGAGGGGACCGGGGGTTTCACTCACCCGCGAGGTGTAATACACCCGCAGCACCGGATTCCCCGTCAGGTCGATGCTCTTGTGACTGTCGCTGCCCCGATCACGGAGCTGGGGAGAGGCAGGAACATCAGGGGGGGAGGGGGAGGGAGACAAAGCCCGCCCCCCCCAGCCCCAGGGTGGCTCCAAGCTCCGCCCCCCCAGCCCCAGGGTGGCTCCAAGCTCCGCCCCCAGGGCAGCCCCGGGCCCCAAGCTCCGCCCCCAGGGCAGCCCCGGGCCCCACCCACCTGTGCAGGTGCAGCCAGTGGCTGGCGACGTCCAGGCTCATGCTGAGTTGGTAGAGGAGGGCGCGGGGCGGGTCCAGCAGCGCCAGGTTCACCAGCAGGCACATGGTGGCGCAGCGATCGGTCAGCATGTCCAGCATGGCGCCGAACCGGGTCCCTGCCGCCGGTGGGGAAGGGTCAGAGCCAGAGCCCCGCCCACACGGACAGAGCCCCGCCCACCACCCAGCCCCCCATGGCCCGTGCCAGCGGTGGGGCCCTACCTTGGTTGAGGGCCCGGGCTGCGTAGCCGTCAAACGCGTCCAGCAGGCCGCTGAGCAGGTAGGAGGCGGCGGCCGGGCCCGGGTCGCTCGGCATGAAATAAAAGGCGACGAAGAGGAGAAGGATCCGGGCGTAGCCTGCAGGGGGCGACAGAGATACGGTGCTCCTCACTCCCGACCCGCAGCCCCCCCCCCCCCCCAGCTCCACCCTCGGCTCCCCCCGTGCGTTACAGCCCCACGCAGCTCCCAGCCCGTGGGGGAGAGTCACAGGGGGTCACTGGGATCGTCTGAGCCCCGACCTGAGAATCCCCCGGCTGCGCTGAGCTGCCAGGGCCGGAAAATCCCCATCGGCCTGGGGGGAGCAGCCTCTTTCCAGGCGGGATTGTCCGGCCGCTGGGGCGCGTCAGCCCTTCCTCGGCGGGAGTGACGAGCCGGGGTAACGATCTTTCCCCCGGAGCCAGCCCTGCGTTAACCGACCAGGTGGAGCTCCTGGAGTCTCTCCCTCAAGGGCAGGTTTCTGATCCTCCCCAGGGCTCTGCTCTGCCCCCCCAATTGATCAACATCCTCCTGGAGCCTCCGGCCGCGGGGAAATCCCCTCTGCTCCTCCGCGAGATCCCAGGGTGGGAGTGGCCCTTTCGGCCCCAGCATTGCGCTGGGAGTTCCCGTTCTGCTGATTATCCCCCCTCCCCATTGAGAGTCCCTGCGTCCCAGGGCAGAGCCCCCCAGCCTGTACGTGCGGCCGGCTCGCGTCCTGCCCAGGGACTGGCATTTACATGTAGCTGGATTCAAACACACGGTGTCTGCTTGTGCCCGTTTACCCAGCATCCAGCTGGCTCTGTACCGGTGACCTCTTCTCCGCGCCACTTCCCACCCCCAATGTCCGGGTCTGCTGCATTCACCAGAGAGGACAAGACAGCAGGTGGAGCCAGCCAGACAAGTCAAGGCTGAGACACTATTGTGAATCTGGGACCCCTCCTTCCTTCCTGGGCTGGGGGCTGCATGGCCCTCAGCATGCTCCTGTCCTGATCCAGCCTCATACTCCAAGGCTGCAGCCTCCCGGGGGCCAGGAAGGAGGGTTTGCCTCCCAGATCAGCCCCCGCTGGAGCCGGGATGCTGCACGGCTGGCGAGTCAAGCTCTGAGCCAGGCCCCACGGGGCCAGCCCGGAAAGGCTGCCTCAATACACTAGAGGCGTCGACTCCAAGGGGCGGAGTTAAACCGCATTAAGCCCCAGTGTGGACTCTCTCGCTCAGAATTAAGTTGGCTTTGCTTAATTCAGTGGGGAAACGGAACCGAATTAAGGGCACCGTGGTACCGACTGAGGGTGTTGGCACTGGGGTTTGATGGGGGTCAGCGCCTCTACTCCCACTCGACAGCGGCGGTGAATTCGGATGGACTCATGGAAACAAACCCCCCATCTGAAAGCGGCTGGATGGTGTGAGGGATGCCCTGGGTACAGCAGCACGACGGGGCCCATCTCGGAAACCCAAAGGGGCGGTCGACAGGTGTAACAGGGATGGGCGGCTACCAGCTGCCTGTGCCCGGTGAGTGGAGAAGCGGCAGCCGGGCGCTGCAGAGAGGGGGCCACTGGTGAGGCCATGGGCTGGGGAAGCCTCCAGGCACGGGGCTGGATCTGTCCATGCGGGAGGGGATGGTGCAGGGTGCAGAGTTTGAGCTGGGTGTGACCCCCTGGCACCCCACTATTCATCACTGTCATGTCATGAGGATACGGTCTGTACAAAGTGTGCCTTGTGAGGCGTCATTCTAAAAGTCTTGATCTGCTAGACAGGAATATCTCGTTGGATTGGACGTGTTGTCGTCGTCCGTGACGTTATGAAGTTCGGCTACGTGGGTGTTACTGAAACATGTTGTGAGGTTGAACACACCCACAAGCAGCCTTTCAGGTACGACAGTAAAAAGGCCGAACAATGTTAGTGGCTTACTGAGGAAATGCACAAAGCACCAGGAACCGTGTACAACAGAAACCTCTCACTGGGGACTGTCTGACCTGGGGCACAGGAGAGGAGCTTTCCAGCAAGTGGGGAGAAGATAGAAAAATGGGGGACAATGACATCCTGGGGGTTCCTCACTCTCCCACCAACGCCACACCTGGAAACACCCGAGGAACAAAGACTGAATGGGGGGGGGGGGGGGGGAAGCGCTGGGCCCAGGCTAAGGGATTTCTAGCCTGTATATGAAAACCTGGGAAAGCCACGCTGCAAAGCCAAGGCCTTAAGAATCTGCCAGCCTGGTCCTCACTCAGCGTGCGAATTTGGTAATTCAGCTCCTACTTATCTAGAGTGTTAAACTCAGTTTGCGGTTTTGTTTATTTACTAGGAAATCTGCTTTGCTCTCTTTGCTCTCACTTAGAATCACTTAAAATCCATCTTTTGTAGTTAACAAACTTCTTTGATGTTTAATCCAAGCCAGTGTGCGTTTGACTAAGTGTCTGGGGAAAGTCTCAGCTTGGTTCCCCAAGTGTGCATGGCCCTCGTCACACTGAGGGAGAGGCGGACAGGGTGTTAAACCCACACGTGGGCCCGATTTAAGCAGGGCAGGACGTCCTAGGCTGGTGGTTACAGAGCCTGCGTGGGTCCCGACCTGTGTGATGCTGGTGAAGGGGCAGCCGGGGGTTTGCAGCGTGTCACAGCAGCACAGTGAGAGGCAGCCCAGGCTGGGGGGTCAGAGGGCTCAGTGGTGCCCCAGTTCCAGGTGGTGCCCCGGGGGGGGACCCATCACAATGGAGACCTGCCACGAGAGCTCTGGGCCACTGGTTCCTGGGACAGCACCAGCCCCCAGCAGCCGGCTCAGATCTGGACCCAGGCCAGGGCAGGGCGGCAGGAACAGGACAGGGGCCTGTCTCCTGCGGGGCACAAACTCTGACCCAGCTCTGAGGATCCTCCCAGCTCCCCTCACTCACCAATGAGGTTCGGCACGAAGAGGAAGATGTTTTCGTCCTTCATCATCTCTGTGGGTGCGGGGTCTGCTGCCTTCCCCCTCAGACAGCCCTGGGGTCCCCCCAAGCCAATATACC
>NC_088794.1:1979830-2041674 GCF_011386835.1 Chrysemys picta bellii
CCGGACGCCTGGGTCCCACCCGGGGCCGTACCCTCTGCTCCAACAGGGCCCGGCGGATGGACACGCGCTGCTCCAGCTCCTTGATCTCCCGCTCGTGCTGCGCCTCCGTGTGGATCTTGATCTTGCTCTGGTAGGCGTTGAGCAGTTCCAGCTCCTGCTGCAGCTGCATCCGCAGCACCTGGTACTCGGCCTCCTGCGTCTCGTCCAGCCGCAGCTAGGGGGCGACACGGAGATGGCCAGGAGCCCTCGCCGGGGTGGAGGGGGCTGGACACACAGCCCCCCTGAGGCGGGGGGGCTGGGTACATGGGAGCCCCTTGCGCTGACTCGCAGCGTCCCAGCACCCTCACAGTTTGGGACAGGAAGTGAAGGGGAAGTCCAGATCCCCTCGGGTGCACTGGGGGTGGGTGGGTACGAGGAGCAAGCGTGAAAACTGCAGAGCAGATATTTGGCCAGGACACTTGGGTTCAGGCCTCCTCTGTGGGAACACGCTTCTTCCTAATCCTGCGCCGCAGGGGGCCGGGACTCTCCCCTCTAGGGGCAGGGAAGGAGGGAGCGAAGCAGGAGCCAGCTGGCTGGGGAGCAGGGAAGCAGGGCTCGGGGCGGGGAGCTGGCCTGGGGAGCCGGGAAGCAGGGGACCAGGTCTCGGGGCGGGGGCCGAGGAGCAGGCCCGGGGTGCCGGGAAGCAGGGGACCAGGGCTCAGGGTGGGGACTGGGAAGAGGCCTGGGGAGCCGGGAGGCAGGGGACCAGGGAGCAGGGCTCGGGGCGGGGGCCAGGAAGCGGGAGGCAGGGGACCAGGGAGCAGGGCTCGGGCCGGGAAGCAGGCCCGGGGAGGCGGGAGGCAGGGGACCAGGAAGCAGGGCTCGGGGCGGGGGGCCGGGGAGCAGGCCCGGGGAGCCGGGAGGCAGGGGACCAGGGAGCAGGGCTCGGGGCGGGGGCCGGGGAGCAGGCCCGGGGAGCCGGGAGGCAGGGGACCAGGGCTCGGGAAGCAGGGGACCAGGGCTCGGGGCGGGGGGCCGGGAAGCAGGCCCGGGGAGCCGGGAGGCAGGGGACCAGGGAGCAGGGCTCGGGGCGGGGGCCGGGGAGCAGGCCCGGGGAGCCGGGAGGCAGGGGACCAGGGCTCGGGAAGCAGGGGACCAGGGCTCAGGGCGGGGGCCGGGAAGAGGCCTGGGGAGCCGGGAGGCAGGGGACCAGGGAGCAGGGCTCGGGCCGGGAAGAGGCCCGGGAAGCGGGAGGCAGGGGACCAGGGAGCAGGGCTCGGGCCGGGAAGAGGCCTGGGGAGCCGGGAGGCAGGGGAGCAGGGAGCAGGGCTCGGGGCGGGGGTCGGGGAGCAGGCCCTGGGGAGGCGGGAGGCAGGGGGACCAGGGAGCAGGGCTCGGGAAGAGGCCCGGGAGCCGGGAGGCAGGGGACCAGGGAGCAGGGCTCGGGGCGGGGACCAGGGCTCGGGCCGGGAAGAGGCCCGGGCCGCCCGGCGACCTACGGCCTGCGTGGAGAGCATCTCGTTGATGCTGTGGTCGTACTGCTCCGCCAGGATGGCCAGCTTGCGCGGTCTGCTCGTCCTTGAGGCGCTTGAGGATGCCCTTGTGCTCGCTCTTGGCCGTGGTCTCCAGCAGGTGGTTGCGCAGGGCCTTGTACTGCCGCGTCTGGATCTTACACGTGTCCTGGAACTGCTTCTTGATCTGCAGCTCCTTGGACTGGGGGCGGGGCCGCGGGGCGGGGCCGGGGGCGACGGGACAGGGACGGGAGGAGAGAGACAGGAGCACACGTTAGCGAGGACAGGCACACCGGGGGCGGGCGGGGCCGCACCCTGCGCCCCCACAGGACACCCCCCGGCCGGCTGGGGGTAGAGGCACGAGAACAGGCGACCTCTGCCCTCCATTTATGGGGCGGTGACCTTTGCCCTGCCTTGACCACAAGGGCTGAGACCCACATGTGCTGCTGCGTTCGGGGGTGGGGGGGCCATTGCCTATGGCATGCCTGGGGCTCGCTGACGTTTGCCCTGCCTGTGACCCCCATGACCTGCCCCCATCATGCAGCACATGACCTTTGACCTGTCCGACCTCCACAACCTGCCCCCATCATCCCATGGCTGGGACATGTGACCTTTGACCTGCCTGTGGAACCCCCCCACAACTTGCCCCCATCATCCCAGGGCCAGGGTTTGTGACCTTTGACCTACCTGTGACCCCCCCCCAACGACCTGCCCCCATCATCCAAGGGCTGGGGCTTGTGACCTTTGCCCTGCCTAGGAGCTGTGTGAGGGGGGCGTGTCCTGTGCCCAGGTTACCCAGGGCCGGGGGGGGGGGGGAGGGGGAAAAGAGGTGCGTTTCAGCTCCCAGTAACGACCAGATGCTCGTCAGGTCCGGGCGCCCTGCAAGGGGCCGTCTTTTATTGAAGGTGGAAAGGAGCCAAAAGAAGCATGTGTCAAACCAAATACAGAGGAAGGCAAAATGTAAAACAATGAATGTATGGAGGACACACAGGCGGGGTGGGGGCAAACACAGTCACCAAAAACGGGAGCCAGCGGACCTAGCCCCTCAAACAGCTGGGGCAGGCGCCACCCACGGACACCGTGGGCCAACCCCAGGGGAAAAGCCACCCCCATTCCCAGATCGGCTAAAATATCCCACGGCACCAATTCCCTGCTCAGAACCGGACAGAAATCAGCCGAAAAGGAAGAGAGAGCCGCCTTTCACCAACTGTTTGCCCACAAACTGATAAAAATCAACTACAAATGGTTAGATGTCACCCACCTGGGGCCCAGAACTGGGAGAAATCCGCCCCAAATTGGTGAAATCCAATTCTTCCAAGGTTTGGTCACGCTCAGTAACATTGTCAGGGTTCGATCATTGCTCCAATATGGGCCAATCCTGGTCCTATTTTTACATGGACCAGAAACTGGGCTACCAAAGCAGCCAATCAAATACAAACCCATCGATCTTGTAGAAAACGGGCAAATAAAAATAAATAACATGGACCAAAACTGGGGGAAACTAAATAAAAAAATGACAATTTGTAAAAGGCTGGAGAGCGCCAGGGAAAATACCTCAACAAAACCAAGCAATAAAATACCAAATACAAAACGGGGGAAGGAAAAGATGAATCTTGTGAGCATCTTGTCTGAGCTCCGTCAAGCTGCCCTGAATTCATTCCTAGTTGAACTAGAAAACAAACAACAGCCTTTTCTGAAACAGGGCACTGGGATGGCTGAAATTTGCTTTCCTCGGACATACAGGAGGTCAGACTAGATGATCTAAAAGAAATGACCCCCCCCCCCCCCGGCTTTCAACAGCTGTACTAAAAATAGGAGAAAATAACCCCCTGAAATATTAAAGTGATGGATCAAAACTTGGACAAATGAGATTTAAAAACACATGCTGGTGAAATGCAACTTTCCCCCAAATGGAACAAACTTCAAAAACCAGATTCAGCAAGAACAGGGTAAAAAGAATAAAAATCCGCGATTTCTGCCCCAAACAGGGGGAAACAAAGAAAATCCCTGAATTTACTGAGTGGGGTCGGGGGATTTCTAAATTCACTAAGGGCAGGAGGGAAATTAAATTCTAACAAGGACAAAAAACAATTTGCCTCAGAAAGAGGAGTAGATAAATCAGACTAAATATACTAAAGAAAGAGAAAAAAAAAATCCCAAATTTCATAAACTGGAGCAAATATAAAATATTCATAATTGGCCCTCAAACAGGAAGAAAACTCATTCCAAACTCACTCCTCCCAATGCGATAAATAAAGGCTCCAACCAAAATACCGATGAGATTTTCTAAAGCTGCAGCAAACGAAATCCGTGTTACCCAGGAGTTGCCAAAACCCACGGGAAGGAAAGTAAAGGTCTCACCTTCCCCCAATCAATTGATAAGAAATTAATTTAACACAAAAGAATATTTCGACTCTCCCATTTTTGGGAAATCTGTGATTATTTTTATTTTATTTCTCCTGTTTTCAGTCAAATAAAAAAAGAAATATCACAGATTTAGCCCAAAACAAACAAAAAATAATGTTTGATCACTTACATAAAAAAAAATGTACACACACAAAACGTAAAGGCATCTGCAAATAAATACGTTCTCGTCTCCCCGAGGGGAGTGGGGGTTACAGAGATGGGAAATGAAATCAAAGCCGTCACCGGGGAAAGAATCACCTGGGGCCGCCCCTTGGAGCTGGGAGCAGAAACGCACCTTCCCCCAGCGCCTGCGGCCGGATGGGAGCCCCCCCCATTTCTGAGGGGGCGGATAGTGTTGTGGGGCCTGGGACTAGCTGAGACTGGAGCCCCTCCCCCAGGGGGTTGGATAGCGTTTGCGGGGGGCTGGGGCCCCGACTCAGAGACAGACAAGCCGCTGGCCCCGATAGCAGCACCCCTCAGTAAAAGGGTCACCTCCCCCCCAGTCCCCCCCTGCAACCACCCAACTGCTGCCCCTCCCTCCAGGGCCTCCCCACTGCACCCCCCCCAGCTCCTGGGGGGCAGGGGTAGGTGATTCTTTCCTCCAGAGCAGACACTGCAGCTGTACCCCCCAGCGCTGCCCCCTACACACAGCAACCAGAGTGGGGTTCAGTCCCCTTGGCAAACCACAGTCCCACAAGATACTGGGGTCACATCCCCCATGCTGGGCTATGGGGTCACCTGCCTTTGGGGTCACGTCCTCTCCCTGCTGTGCCATGGGGTCACCTGCCTTCGAGGTCACATCTCCCCCTGCTGGGCCATGGGGTCACCTGCCTTCGGGGTCACGTCCTCTCCCTGCTGTGCCATGGGGTCACCTGCCTTCGGGGTCACATCTCCCCCTGCTGGGCCATGGGGTCACCTGCCTTCGGGGTCACGTCTCCCCCCTGCTGTGCCATGGGGTCACCTGCCTTCGGGGTCACGTCCTCTCCCTGCTGTGCCATGGGGTCACCTGCCTTCGGGGTCACGTCCCCCCCCTGCTGTGCCATGGGGTCACCTGCCTTCGGGGTCACATCTCCCCCTGCTGGGCCATGGGGGTGCTCTGGCAGGGGATGCCCGGAGAAGCCCAGTAGCACGGGACCTCCTGCTGTGGGTTTTGGAGAGGCCCGAGCTGCCCCACCCCCGCATTCAGATGGAGACCCTCCCTCACGGCCCCCCACCCAACCAGAGAGAGGGGCGCGGCCTGTTCACGCTGTCGCAGGGCTGTGGCTCACCCCAGCCAATCACTGGGCGGCACGGGGGCGTGGCTGGTTCCCAAGCCCAGAACAGGTGTGGGGGGGCTGGTGCCCTCACCTCCAGGGCCGCCGGGCTGCGCGGGGGTCCCCGGGGGCGCTGCGGCGTGCCCCCCCGGAGGCAGCCCGGCCCCCCCGGGCCATGGGGCTAGTCCTGCGGCGCCCCCTGCCCGCCAGCCGGGGGATGCGGCTGGGCCGCTCCTCCCGCAGCACCCGCAGGCCCTTGAGGTGGTGGAGGGCGGCTGGGGGCAGGCGGGCGCTCAGCTCCCGCGCCAGCTGCAGCAGGCGGCGGTTGAGGGAACGCACAGGGTGGGCCAGCAGGGCTAGGGCGCGGCGGGGCCAGGCGGGCGGGGCAGGCAGGCGGGCAGGGTGGGGGGCGGGCACGGGCAGCCGGCTGCGGAAGTTGCCCTTGTTGGTCTTGGGGAAGAGGCGGAAGAGGCCGCCCTCGGTGACCAGCCCAAGGCCCTGCAGGGCACGGAAGGCGGGCAGGGGCAGGCCCAGCAGGACGCGCAGCCAGAGGCGCCGGGCGCGGCAGGGCAGCCCCCGCAGGGCGCCCCGGGCCAGCGCCATCAGCAGGTAGAGCGGCAGGAAGAGCCAGGGCGAGGCCAGCAGGTGGGAGGCCAGCAGGATAACGGGCACGTAGAGCCGGCCCCGGCTGGCACTCAGCCCCAGCACGCCCAGCGCCCCCGCGCCCTTGGCCAGGGCCAGGAAGGAGGCACCCGAGAGCAGGAAGAGCGAGTGGAGCAGGGCGTAGGAGACGCCCAGCCCCACCAGCGCCCCCTCCAGAGCCAGCAGCACTGCCTGGGCCCCGCCGCCCGAGCCCTGGGCCCACAGCGCCGCCAGCAGCAGCAGCAGCGCTGGCCCGCTGGGGTAGGCGGCCACCAGCAGTGCCAGCCCCGCACACACGGCGTGGGGCAGCAGGGGGGCCAGGGGGGCGGGTGCTGGCCTGGCCCCCTCCTCTCGGCCGCGCCGCAGCTCCACATAGGGGTCCTCGGGGGCAGGGCAGCCGTCGGCTGGGCCCCGCAGCCCCTCCCCCTCCTCCGGGATCAGGGGCAGCACACCGGGGAAATGGCAGGGAGCGGACGGCTCTAGCACCCCCAGGACAGCATCTAGGGATGCCTCCTGCCCGTCCGGCTCCAGAGCTTCCAGGTCTAGAACATCAGCCTCCTGGCCATCCGGCTTGAGAACCCCCAGGGCCACGAGGCCTGGCTCGAGAAGCCCCAGGCTCTCCCGCTCTAGAACCTCAGCCTCCTTGCCGTCTGGTTCCAGAGCCCCCAGGCTCTCCCGCTCTAGAACCACATCATCATCTTCATCTGGCTCTAGAACCCCCAGGTTCTCCCGGTCTAGAACCGAGGCCTCTGCACCGTCCGGCTCTAGAACCACCAGGCTCTTGTGCTCTAGAACTCCTGCCTCCTCGCCGTCTGGCTCTAAACCCCAGCTATCCTGCCCGTCCGGCTCGAGGCCCCCCAGGGCCAGCTCTAGAGGCCAGGCCTCCTGTCCGTCCGGCTCTAGAAGCCCGGCCTCCTGTCCGTCCGGCTGCGGGCCCCCCAGGCTGCGCGGGCGGGGCACCCGGGCGGCACCTACTTTGAGGCTCTTGGGCTGCTGGCGGACCTCCATGGCGTGCTTCTGGCGCAGCTCCTGCTCGCGGCGCTTGTTGTACTCCAGCTGGTTGCTGAGCTCGGTCTGGTGCTGCAGGCGGGTGAGCTCGGTGCGGGTGCGCTGCACCGTGTGCAGGTGCCGGAACTCCAGCTCCTGCGTCGACTCGTGCTGCCGCAGCAGCATGGCGCACTCCAGGTCCTTCTGCGTCTGCTTCTTGTTCAGGTCCTGCGGGGCCGGGGTCAGCATCAGCGTCACGCCCGGCCCAGCCGCCCCGCCCCAAGCCCCGCGGCCAGACAGGCCCCCACGCGAAGCCGCTGCCTACCCCCCCCCACTAGAGTCCTGGGCTGTCACAAGCCCCTCCCCCTGAGCATAGCCCCACCCTGCCCCCATGGGCTCCTCCCCGTAAGCAGTGCCCGGCCCTGCCCTGTTCCGCTCACAGGCTCCTCCCCCTGAGCCGTGCCCCTGTCCCCTCACAGGCTCCTCCCCCTGAGCAGCGCCCAGCCCCTCCTCCTCACAGACTCCTCCCACTGAGCAGCGCCCAGCCCCTCCCCCTCAGACTGCTCCCCCTGAGCAGCGCCCAGCCCCTCCCCCTCACAGGCTCCTCCCCCTGAGCCGCGCCCAGCCCCTCCCCCTCACAGACTCCTGCCCCTGAGCAGCGCCCAGCCCCCTCCCCTCACAGACTCCTCCCCCTGAGCAGCGCCCAGCCCCTCCCCCTCACAGGCTCCTCCCCCTGAGCCGCGCCCAGCCCCCACCTCGCGCAGCAGGTCCTGGTCCAGGTTGTGGCGGGCCAGCAGCATCTTGCGCTTGTACTGGCGGCACTGGAGCTCCAGGTACTGGCGCTGCCGCCGCAGCAGGTTGGCCTCCTCCTCGGCCTGGTAGTGCTGCATGTTCTCCTTCTGCCGCAGCAGCCACTCCTGCTTCTCCCGCTTGGGGGTGCTCTGGTTCTCCTGCAGCTCCTGCGCGGGAGGGGAGTGCTTAGAGCCGGGGCGGGGGGGGCCGGGAGCCCGGACACCTGGGTTCTGTTCCCAGCCACCCCGCCCCCCGGGGCCCCTCCCTCGTCACCTCCTTGAGCTGTTCCTTGCGCAGCTTGTACTGGCGTTTCTGGGACTCCAACAGGCCACTGAGCTCCTTCTTCTGCTGGCCCAGGATGTGCTGCTGGAACTTCTTCTCCTCGGCCAGCGCCGCCTTGGCCTGCGGGGCAGGGAGCGGGGGTGAGCGGCTCCCCGCCAGCCCCCCCCCAGCGCAGCCCCCCCCCGGCGCAGCGCCCCCCACCCCGGCCCGGCCAGCCCCACCTCCTTCTCGAAGATGGCCTGGTGCTTCTTGGCCAGCTTCTCGGCCTCGGCGCTGAAGCTGCTGCGATGGGCCTCCAGCTCCTTGTCGAGGCGCAGCTGGTGCTCGTCCAGCTCCGCCTTCAGCTTGTTCTCCAGCGCCATGAGCTGCTTCTGGTGCTGACGCCGCATGCGCTTGTAGCCGCTCATCTGCTCCCGCAGCGCCGAGTCCTGCTCGTGCTCCTGGATCTGCCGGGTCACCTGGGGGGGGCGGAGCTCTGAGCAGGGCCAGCCGGCGAGCAGGGGCCACCCCGAACCCTGACCCCGCCCAGCGACCCCGGCGCCGCCCGAGCCCTGACCCCGCCCAGCCCGAACTGGCCCAGAGACCCCAGTGCCGCCCGAACCCTGACCCCGCCCAGCGACCCCGGCGCCGCCCGAACCCTGACCCCGGGCAGCGACCCCGGCGCTGCCCAAACCCTGACCCCACCCAGCCCGAGCCCTGACCCCGCCCAGAGACCCCAGTGCCGCCCGAACCCTGACCCCGCCCAGCGACCCCGGCGCCGCCCGAACCCTGACCCCGCCCAGCCCGAACCCTGACCCCGCCCAGCGACCCCGGCGCCGCCCGAACCCTGACCCCGCTCAGCGACCCCGGCCAGCCCGAACCCTGACCCCGCCCAGCGACCCCGGCCAGCCCGAACCCTGACCCCGCCCAGCGACCCCGGCGCCGCCCGAACCCTGACCCCGCCCAGCGACCCCGGCGCCGCCCGAACCCTGACCCCGCCCAGCGACCCCGGCGCCGCCCGAACCCTGACCCCGGGCAGCGACCCCGGCGCTGCCCAAACCCTGACCCCACCCAGCCCGAGCCCTGACCCCGCCCAGAGACCCCAGTGCCGCCCGAACCCTGACCCCGCCCAGCGACCCCGGCGCCGCCCGAACCCTGACCCCGCCCAGCCCGAACCCTGACCCCGCCCAGCGACCCCGGCGCCGCCCGAACCCTGACCCCGCTCAGCGACCCCGGCCAGCCCGAACCCTGACCCCGCCCAGCGACCCCGGCCAGCCCGAACCCTGACCCCGCCCAGCGACCCCGGCGCCGCCCGAACCCTGACCCCGCCCAGCGACCCCGGCGCCGCCCGAACCCTGACCCCGCCCAGCGACCCCGGCGCCGCCCAAACCCTGACCCCACCCAGCCCGAGCCCTGACCCCGCCCAGAGACCCCAGTGCCGCCCGAACCCTGACCCCGCCCAGCGACCCCGGCGCCGCCCGAACCCTGACCCCGCCCAGCCCGAACCCTGACCCCGCCCAGCGACCCCGGCGCCGCCCGAACCCTGACCCCGCTCAGCGACCCCGGCCAGCCCGAACCCTGACCCCGCCCAGCGACCCCGGCGCCGCCCGAACCCTGACCCCGCCCAGCGACCCCGGCGCCGCCCGAACCCTGACCCCGCCCAGCGACCCCGGCGCCGCCCGAACCCTGACCCCGCCCAGCGACCCCGGCGCCGCCCGAACCCTGACCCCGCCCAGCGACCCCACCCAGCCCGAACCCTGACCCTGCCCAGTCCCCCGAACCCTGACCCCGCCCAGCGACCCCGGCCGAATCCTGACTCCGCCCAGCGACCCCGGTGCTGCCCAAACCCTGACCCTGTCCCAATCCTGACCCCGCCCAGCCCGAACCCTGAGCCTGCCCGAACCCTGACCCCGCCCAGCGACCCCGCCCAACCTGAACCCTGACCCCACCCACACATTGACCCCACCACCCCAAATCCTGACCCTGCCCAGCGACCCCACCCAGCCTGAACCCTGACCCCACCCACACATTGACCCCACCACCCCAAATCCTGACCCTGCCCAGCAACCCCACCCAGCCTAAACCCTGACCCTGCCCAGCCCAAACCCTTACCCTGCCCACTCACTGACCCCGCCCACCCCCTACCCTGATCCCACCCAGCCCAAACCCTGACCCCACCCAGTGACCCCACTCAGGAACCCCACCCACCCACTGACCCTGCCCAGCCTGTACCCTAACCCAGTCCTGCCCACCCACTGACTGCACCCAGCAACCCCACCCTGCCTGCCCCCTCACCCCATCCAGCCCACCCCCTGACTCCCAGTGACCTGGCCCAGCAACCTCACCCAGTCAGCCCCTGCCGCTGCCCATAAACCCCGGCCCATCTCCTGGCCCCACCCAGACCTCTGCCCCCAGCCAGCCCACTAGCCCCACCTGCTAACCTCACTCTACCTTCGTGGGGCCCCCTGGCTCTTCCCATATGGGGACCGTACCCGCCCCACCCCAGCACAGCACCCCCAGCACCCCCTCTCAGCCCACTCCTGCCCCTTACCAGTGAGGCCGTGCGGATGGTGGCGAAATGGTCCCGGTTGCGGCAGTACGCACGGCGCCGGGCAGCCGATGAGGAGCTCTGGGGCTCCATCTCCGGCTGGTACGGGTCGTCGTACAGGTTATCGTGGCCCTGGGGGGCGATGGAGAGAGAGGGGATGGGACCCAGGAGTGCTGACTCTCGCCCCGCCCCTCCCCCGCTCTAACCACCAGACTCACAAAGTGGGAATGTTCTTAACGTTTTCTCTGAATAATGTGTGTGCCTCAGTTTCCCCTCGGTGTTACTCAAGTGTCTAGGTGGGGGGGATGAGGGTGTGTTGCAGAGCCCCCTGGAGGTCTGAGACTGCAGGACGTTCCCCCCTCCCAGCACCGGGGCTGGGACTCCGGGACGCCCCGCTCCCCTCCCCGCCTCCCGCGCCGGGGCTAGACCCCAGTCCAGACTCCCCGCGCGGTACCGGCAGGCGGTGGATGACGGAGCTGTTGGAAGTGACCGTGTGCTCCCCCTCCTGCATCATGGCGATCTCGGCTCCCTCGTCCTCGTCGGAGGCGTCCGCCAGGCTGTTGACGCTGCTGCTCTGACTGCTGGCGCTGATGGACATGCTGGGCACCGAGTGGCTGCTCTCCATGCTGTTAACGGTGCCCGTCCGGTGCCCGAACTGCTCCACCTCCTGGGGGAGGGACCAGAGACAATGCAGCCCCCGCTGGGGTGGGGTGGCTGGGTACACGGGGACCCCTCGCCTGATGCTGGGACACGGACCCTCTGGGGTGGGGGGGGCTGGGCACACGTGGACCCCTCACCCGGTGCTGGGACACAGCCCCTCAGGGGTGGTTATTTGGGGACCCCCGGCCCAGTGCGATGGGCCCTCGGGGGGACAGAGCGGGGCACACGGGGACCCCTGGGCTCTCACCTCCTCCTCGTCGGGCGCCTCGGCGTTGGGGCCGTTCTGCGCCTCCTGGAAGAGGATTTTCTTCATCTTGCGGTACTGCAGGTTGTCCAGCTCCCGCACGGCGTCCTTGGTGCGCTGGATCAGGTCCATGATCACCGTCTGGGGCCGCTCCCGCAGGAGGAACCGGTGCTGCTGGGGCACGGGGCGGGGTCAGTGAGGGACGCTGCCCCAGGGACCCCAAGGACCCCTCCATCCTCCCAGCCAGCCACCCGGGGAGCCTGGCCGGGGGTTACCTTGAGCAGCACGTCCGAGGTGGGCCGGTCTTGGGGGATTTTCTGCAGGCAGGAGTCCACGAAGTTCCGGAAATATTCGGACCTGCGGGGGGGGGAGCAGAAGCAGAGTGAGCCAGCTGGGACAAGCTGGCTAACCCCAGGGGAGGGCAATTCACCATCAGGGAGCGAACCCAGGAGTCCTGGCCCCACCCGCGCTCTAACCATGGGACCCCACTACCCTCCCAGAGCCAGGCGAGAACCCAGGAGTCCTGGCTCCCAGCCCCCCTGCTCTAACCCACCAGCCCCCACTCCCCTCCCAGGGCTGGGAGAGAACCCAGGTGCCCTTCGCTGGGGTGCCCGCAGCCAGGGGCGGCTCTGTGTTTTTTGCCACCCCAAGCACGGCAGGCGGGTGGCTTTCGGCGGTGGACCTGCGGGAGGTCCACCGGTGCCGCGCCAGCGGCGTCCCCGCCGCCTAATTGCCGCCAAGGCCATGGAAGTGGTGGAGCTCCCGCAGACATGCCGCCCTCCCAGCCACCGGCAGGCCGCCCCCGCGGCTTCCCGCCCCAGGCACGCACTTGCTGAGCTGGCGCCGCCCCTGCCCGCAGCCAGGGGGGGGACTCACCAGTGGCTGGACTGCAGCACGGGGGACTCATTCTGGGCGATGTGGTATAAGGCACTCATTGCATTCATGTTGAAGAGGGGAGGCTTGCGCTCCGCTGGGGGGAGAGACACGCGTCAGCAGCTGGCCCCCCACTGCCCCCCCCGGCGCCGCCCACCCCCCACCTACCCAGCTCAATGCAGGTGATGCCGAGCGACCAGACGTCCACCTTCCCGTCGTACTGCCCCTCGTCCATGGCCAGGATCACCTCAGGGGCCATCCTGGGGCAGACAGAGACAGGGTGAGCTCCCGGGCCTCCCCAGACCCGGCCCCTCACCGGTACAGCGTGCCCATGAAGGAGTTGGGACAGGGTGAGCTCCCGGGCCCCCCCCCCAGCTCCCCCCAGCACCGGCCCCTCACCAGTACGGCGTGCCCACGAAGAAGTTGGTGGGGTGAGCTCCGGCCCCCCCCAGCTCCCCCCAGCACCGGACCCTCACCAGTACAGTGTGCCCACGAAGGAGTTGGGACGGGGTGAGTTCTCCGGGCCCTACGCCCCCCCCCCCAGGCCTGGCCCCTCACCAGTACGGTGTGCCCATGAAGGAGTTGGTGGGGTGAGCTCCCGGGCCCCCCCCCAGCTCCCCCCAGCACCGGACCCTCACCGGTACGGCGTGCCCATGAAGAAGTTGGTGAGGGTGAGCTCCCGGGCCCCCCCCAGCTCCCTCCAGCCCTGGCCCTTCACCAGTACGGCGTGCCCACGAAGGAGTTGGGACGGGGTGAGCTCTCCGGGCCCCCCCCCTGCTCAGGCCTGGCCCCTCACCAGTACGGCGTGCCCACGAAGGAGTTGGGACGGGGTGAGCTCTCCGGGCCCCCCCCAGCCCTGGCCCCTCACCAGTACGGCGTGCCCACGAAGGAGTTGGGACGGGGTGAGCTCTCCGGGCCCTACGCCCCCCCCCAGGCCTCGCCCCTCACCAGTACGGCGTGCCCACGAAGGAGTTGGGACGGGGTGAGCTCTCCGGGCCCCAACCCCCCCAGGCCTGGCCCCTCACCAGTACGGCGTGCCCACGAAGGAGTTGGGACAGGGTGAGCTCTCCGGTTCCCCCCCCCCCCCCCCAGGCCTGGCCCCTCACCAGTACGGCGTGCCCACGAAGGAGTTGGGACAGGGTGAGCTCTCCGGTTCCCCCCCCCCCCCCCCCCAGGCCTGGCCCCTCACCAGTTACGGCGTGCCCACGAAGGAGTTGGGACAGGGTGAGCTCTCCGGTTCCCCCCCCCCCCCCCCAGGCCTGGCCCCTCACCAGTACGGTGTGCCCATGAAGGAGTTGGTGGGGTGAGCTCCCGGGCCCCCCCCAGCTCCCCCCAGCACCGGACCCTCACCGGTACGGCGTGCCCATGAAGGAGTTGGTGAGGGTGAGCTCCCGGGCCCCCCCCAGCTCCCTCCAGCCCTGGCCCTTCACCAGTGCGGCGTGCCCACGAAGGAGTTGGGACGGGGTGAGCTCTCCGGGCCACCCCCCTGCTCAGGCCTGGCCCCTCACCAGTACGGCGTGCCCACGAAGGAGTTGGGACGGGGTGAGCTCTCCGGGCCCTACGCCCCCCCCCCCCAGGCCTGGCCCCTCACCAGTACGGCGTGCCCACGAAGGAGTTGGGACGGGGTGAGCTCTCCGGGCCCTACGCCCCCCCCCAGGCCTGGCCCCTCACCAGTACGGCGTGCCCACGAAGGAGTTGGCGGGGGCGATGATCGACGCTGAGCCAAAGTCCCCGAGTTTCACCTGCCCCGGCTCCGTCAGCAGGATGTTCCCAGCCTTCACGTCCCTGCAGGGACGGGGAGAGAGAGAGCTCAGAGCTCGGACAACCCCCCCCGCCTGGGGAGAGCCCCATGGATGCCTCCCCGCCTGGAGCGAGAACTCAGCACCTGGACACCCAGCCCTGGAGGGGGGAACAGGGACAGACTGGGGGGCAGGAGGGAGCCAACCACAGCGGTGGGAGGCAACAGGGACGGACCGGGGGTATTGAGGCAGGGGTGGGATGGGAAGAGACGGGGACCAACCAGGGGGATGGGGAGGAAGAGGTGGGGGCAGACGGGGCGGGGGAGGAAGAGTCGGGGGGGGGGGGATATGGGACGGGACAGGGCAGGCCGGGGTGGGGGGGGGAGGGGAGGACCTGTGGATCATGTTGTGGCAGTGCAGTAGGGCCGGGGGGGGGGGGGGCAGACAAGGGGGGGTACCTGTGGATCATGTTGTGGCAGTGCAGGGGGGCCGGAGGGGGGGGCGGGGGGGGGTACCTGTGGATCATGTTGTGGCAGTGCAGGTAAGCCGGGGAGGCCGGGGGGGGACGGACGGGGGGCAGACGGGGGGGGGGACGGGGGGGTACCTGTGGATCATGTTGTGGCAGTGCAGGTACGCCAGCCCCTGCAGCGCCCCGTGCGTGATGGCCGCGATCTCCACCTCCTGCAGCGGCTTCTTGTGCACTGGGGGCAGAGGGAGGGGTCAGAGCAGCCTCCGCTGGGGTCCAGCCCCCCACACCCCCACACAGCCCCGCGCCCCGGCACTCACCCTCCAGCAGGTCAGAGGCGGAGCCCAGGCAGTACTCCATCACCAGCTGTGGGGGGACAAGAGGGATGAGCGTGGGGGGGGCGCGTGACACCCCGCCCCCCCCCCGCCCCGCCCCACTCACCCAGGCCGTGTGCTCCCGCAGGTAGCAGCCCTTGTACTCGATGGTGTTGGGGTGTCGCAGCTTCTGCAGGAACTTCACCTCCTTAATGATGTCCTGCCATTTCTGAGAGAGCACACGCGCTAGGGGCGCCCGGATGCCAGGGTTCTGCCCAGCTCGGGGGCGCCCGGACGCCGGGGCCTAGCCCAGCTCGGGGGGAGGAGGGGCTGGCAGCCCGGACGCCTGGGTTCTATCCCAGCTCGGGAGGGGGGGCTGGGAGCCTGGACGCCTGGGTTCTATCCCAGCTCAGGGGGAGGGGGTACTGGGAGCCTGGACGCCTGGGTTCTATCCCAGCTCAGGCGGGGGGCTGGGAGCCCGGACGCCTGGGTTCTATCCCAGCTCGGGCGGGGGGCTGGGAGCCCGGACGCCTGGGTTCTATCCCAGCTCGGGCGGGGGGCTGGGAGCCCGGACGCCTGGGTTCTATCCCAGCTCGGGCGGGGGGTCAGAACGGGGGAAGGGCTGGGAGCCAGGGCTCCTTGGTTCTATCCCCCCCTCAAGAGCTGGGCGCTCACCTCATTGGATTGCTTCCCGCTGTACGACATCTTCTTGATGGCCACCACCTCATTGTTGCGCATGTCACGTGCCTGTCGAGCAGAGGGGGTCAGAGCGGGCAGGCCAGGGGGAGCCCCACAGGGGAGAGATCCTCCCAGCAGCCAGCCTGGGGTGAGGGGAGGGACCCCATGGAGAACAGAGGCGGGGGGGGGGGAGGGGAGGAGCAGGGGCGCAGAAAAGAGGAAGGGGCAGGGAAGGGGGTGGAGTCAGGAGTGGTGAGGGGGCGGGGCCAGGGAAGGGGCCAGTGCCAGGAGCGGTAAGGGGTCAGGGAAGGGGGCGGTACCAGGAGCAGTGAGGGGGCGGGGTCAGGGAAGGGGGCGGTACCAGGAGCAGTGAGGGGCGGGGTCAGGGAAGGGGGCAGTGTCAGAAGCACTGAGGGGGCGGGGTCAGGGAAGGGGGCAGTGTCAGGAGCAGTGATGGGGCAGGGCGGGAATAGGGCCAGGGAAGCCCGGGCAGCCCGAGGGGCAGGGCCCGTAGCCACTCACGAAGTAGACGGCCCCAAAGCTGCCATGGCCGATCTCCCGCAGATCCACAAACAGCTTCTCGGGGTCGTCCTTGAAGAAGAGCTCGGCCACCTCGGGGTCCTTGAGGCTGCCGGCCCGGGCGTTGGACGGCATGGCCGTGGCGGGGGGGCTGCCCTGGCGCCCCGCTCCCCTCCTGCAAGGGATACGCCACATGTCACCCCAGCCCCCCGCTCCCCTCCGAGAGACCCAAGGAGTCCTGGCTCCTAGCCCCCCTCCTCCCCCCAACAACCTAGCCACACTCCAGACAGACTGCAGCTGCCTGACAGGTTTGGGGTGTCAGGCTGGGGGCGGCACTTGTTTCCCTGAGTTCCCGACCCCACCGTGTGACGGGCCAGGGACTGAGGGGATGGGAACAGAACTGACGGGGGCTCATGTCTGGAGTCACACAGGTTGGGAGGGGGTCACGCCCAGCCCTCCAAAAACAGATGCTAGGCCGGCTCAGGGAATGGGACGTGGGGCCCTGCCCCTCTGGGGGGTGCTGGCTCTGACCCGGGGCTGGCCCCGGGGGGGCAGGGAATGGGGAGCCGGGCTGAGCCTGGGGCTGAAAGGAGGCAGGGGCCGATGTGGGCGCAGGGGAAATCCGGCCATTGTTCCCTACTTTCCCCCCAGCGCTCAGCCACGGCTCCAGTGACCCCCCGTCAGCATGGCCCTTCCCAGCCCCCCAGAGCCAGGACGCCTGGGTTCTGTCCCTGGCTCCAGAACAGAACGGCCCCGTGTCCCATCCCCCCTCTCATCAGCCCCAGCCCCTTCCTCTGTGGGGCAGACCCACGGCATAGCAGGGAAAGGCACAGAGAGCCCACCTCGGCCTGAGAGCCTGTCCCTGCCCCTGCCCCCCACCCCACTGCCCTGTGCCGGGCCAGTCCATCCTCCCAGTCCGCCCCTGCCCCCCACCCCATAGCCCCACTGCCCTGCGCTAGGCCAGCACAACCCTGCCCCCCCACGCCGCCACTGCCCCATGCTGGACCAGCCCATCCCTGCCAGTAGCATCCTCAAAGACGTAGCAGCCTGCAGCTCCCACCCTTGCACCTCAGCCTCCAACCTGGCCCTTTGTCCGCATGACCCCCAACCCAAGCCCCCCGCCCCCCCATGACCTCCCTCCCTCCGTCTTTCTCCCCACCCAACCCCGCTGCCCCCCAGCCCTTCCCCATGACCCCACTGCCCAGCCTGACCCTGCTGCCCCAGCCCCACTCCCCCATGTCCTCCGAGATGTGGGGGTGTCTCACCAGCAGTTGGCGGCGCTTTCTCCCTTGTGGCTCCAGCTCCAGAGTATTGAGGTGGGGGGCAGCACCCCCAGCGGCCTCCTCCAACCCCACACAGGGGGGCACGTGCTGGACTCTATAGGGATGGGGGGGTCCTATGGGGTCTAAACCCAGCTCCCCTCACTGCTGCTGTTTATGGGGGGAAGCGGAGTCTGTAGGGGCTCCTCAGCCCCCTCCCCCCTTCACGGGGGTCTATGCACCCTACAGGGGGTGGGGGGCTTGGAGGTGTCCAGCCCCCCTTCCCCCCAGATGTGGATCCTGTGGGAGGTGGGGAGTCCTTTTGGAGGGTGCAGGAGCCTCCCCCCTCTCAGGGTATGGATCCTACGGGGGGGCAGGAGCCTGACAGGGACCGGGGTTAAATGGGGGCTCGGTGGGGGGGGACCAGGGGAAATAGGGGAGTGAGACTCTACAGGAGCGGGGGGGGGGGGAATAAATATCGATAGGGTCCTACACAGGCAGGGGATCGCTCTCGGGAAGGGGGCTCTATGGGCCGCGGGGTCTATAGGGGGCGGGGGCGCTCTAGGGGAGGTCTATAGGGGGCTCTATAGGGGCGGGGGATCTATAGGGGGCTCTATAGGGGCGGGGGCTCTAGGGGAGGTCTATAGGGGATCTATAGGGGCGGGGGATCTATAGGGGGCTCTATAGGGGGCGGGGGCGCTCCAGGGGCCCCTATGGGCTCCGGGGGGTGGGGGGCCTGGCTCGGTCCGGCCCCCCTCCCCGCTCTCCTCCGCCGCGCCCGCCTCGGCCGCCCGCCCCTCCTCCCGCCCGCTCGGCTGCTTCTCCCCAAATCCAAGATGGCGCCCAAGGCAGAGCCAAACCGGAACCAGGCAGCGGGCCCGGGGCGCGCATGCGCGGTAGGAGGGGCTCCCCCGGGACCCCACGGGAGAGTAGGACGCATGCGCCAGCCTGGGAGTGCGCAGGAAGTAAAGGGGCGCATGCGCCAAACTGTCACGGAGGGAATTTGCGCGTACAGGGCCGTTGGAGGAGTGACGCACGCGTAATGGGGGCTGCAATCGGGGAAAAGCGTGGCGCATGCGTAGTGGAAAGGCAAAATCCGCCATGGGGGAGAGGGCTCAAAGTAGGCGCGCGACAGGGGACAGTACGCATGCGCAAAAGGAGGTGCCGCAGGAGGCTGCGCTAGTTACAGGGGGGACGAGTTTCTGATTGGAGAGTTGTAAAGGCCGTGGGACCAATTGGCAGGGGCGTGGTGTAAGGAGCAGTGACACCGGATTGGACGAGGCCCAGGGGCGGGGCAGGGATGAACCGGCTCAAGTAACGGCTCTGGGGGGAGGCTGCGGTAGTTCCGGGTGGGCGTGGCTAAGGGAGCCAGGCGGGCTTGGCGGCCTTTGACGGAAAGCGCATTGTGATTGGCGCGGGGCCCGTGGAGGGGGCGTGGCCCGCGAGCAACGTCTCCGCCCGCTGTTACCAGGGCAGGTTTGGGGCCGCGCTTGCGCAGAAAGGCCGGGGGGAGGGGGAAAGGCGGGAAAATGGGGACAGGAGCTAGAGTGGCCGTTAAACTGCCGCAGCCGAGTGCAGCGAGGGGGCGGGGCTAGGGTCTGCCCGGAGCCCCCGTGTCCTGTCCCACCCCCGGTATCCTCCCCACCCCTCTGTCAGGCCCGCCCCCCGGGTCCTCCCCCCTCCCGGGTCGGGCCCCGCCCCCCGGGTCCTCCCATCCCCCCGCCCTCCCGGGTCGGGGCCCCGCCCCCCCCGCGTCCTCCCATCCCCCCGCCCTCCCGGGTCGGGCCCCGCCCCCCGGGTCCTCCACCCCCCCGCCCTCCCGGGTCGGGCCCCGCCCCCCCCGCGTCCTCCCATCCCCCCGCCCTCCCGGGTCGGGCCCCGCCCCCGGGTCCTCCCACCCCCGCCCTCCCGGGTCGGGCCCCGCCCCCCCGGATCCTCCCATCCCCCCGCCCCCCCCCGCGTCCTCCCATCCCCCCGCCCCTCCCGTGTCCGGCCCCCGCCCCCCCCCGCGTCCTCCCATCCCCCCGCCCTCCCGTGTCCGGCCCCGCCCCCCCCCCGCGTCCTCCCATCCCCCCGCCCTCCCGTGTCGGGCCCCGCCCCCCCGGATCCTCCCACCCCCCCGCCCTCCCGGGTCGGGCCCCGCCCCCCCCCGCGTCCTCCCATCCCCCTCCCTCCGTGTCGGGCCCCGCCCCCCCCCCGTCCTCCCACCCCCCCGCCCCCCCCCCGTCCTCCCACCCCCCGCGTCCTCCCATCCCCCCGCCCTCCCGTGTCGGGCCCCGCCCCCCGGATCCTCCCACCCCCCGCCCTCCCGGGTCGGGCCCCGCCCCCCCCCGCGTCCTCCCCATCCCCCTCCCATCCCGTGTCGGGCCCCGGCCCCCCACGCGTCCTCCCATCCCCCGCCCCCCCCCGTCCTCCCACCCCCCGCGTCCTCCCATCCCCCCGCCCTCCGTGTCGGGCCCCGCCCCCCCGGATCCTCCACCCCCCCGCCCTCCCGGGTCGGGCCCCGCCCCCCCGGATCCTCCCACCCCCCCGCCTCCCGGGTCGGGCCCCGCCCCCCCCCCCGTCCTCCATCCCCCCGCCCTCCGTGTCGGGCCCCGCCCCCCCGGATCCTCCCACCACCCCCGCCCTCCCGGGTCGGGCCCCGCCCCCCCGGATCCTTCCCCCGCCCCCCCATAAGAACATAAGAAAGGCCGTAGGGGGTCAGACCAAAGGTCCATCCAGCCCAGTGTCCTGTCTACCGACAAAAAGCAACAGAGGGGCCTGTGGCACCTTTAAGACTAGCAGAAGTGTTGGAGCAGAAGGCTTTCGTGGGTAAGAACCTCACTTCTTCAGACAGTGGCCAATGCCAGGTGCCCCAGAGGGAGTGAACCTAACAGCAATGATCAAGTGATCTCTCTCCTGCCATCCATCTCCACCCTCTGACAAACAGAGGCTAGGGACACCATTCCTTACCCGTCCTGGATAATAGCCATTAATGGACTTAACCTCCATGAATTTATCCAGTTCTCTTTTAAACGCTGTTATAGTCCTAGCCGTCACAACCTCCTCAGGCAAGGAGTTCCACAAGTTGACTGTGCGCTGCGTGAAGAAGAACTTCCTTTTATTTGTTTTAAACCTGCTGCCCATTAATTTCATTTGGTGACCCCTAGTTCTTGTGTTATGGAAATAAGTAAATAACTTTTCCTTATCCACTTTCTCCACATCACTCATGATTTTATAGACCTCTATCATATCCCCCCTTAGTCTCCTCTTTTCCAAGCTGAAGAGTCCTAGCCTCTTTAATCTCTCCTCATATGGGACCCGTTCCAAACCCCTCATCATTTTAGTTGCCCGTTTCTGAACCTATTCCCGTGCCAGTATATCTTTTTTGAGATGAGGAGACCACATCTGTACGCAGTATTTGAGATGTGGGCGTACCATCGATTTATATAAGAGCAATAAGATATTCTCCGTCTTATTCTCTATCCCCTTTTTAATGATCCCTAACATCCTGTTTGCTTTTTTGACCGCCTCTGCACAGTGCATGAACATCTTCAGAGAACTATCCACGATGACTCCAAGATCTCTTTCCTGACTTGTTGTAGCTAAATTAGCTCCCATCATATTGTATGTATAGTTGGGGTTATTTTTCCCAATGTGCATGACTTTACATTTATCCACGTTAAATGTCATTTGCCATTTTGTTGCCCGATCATTTAGTTTTGTGAGATCTTTTTAAAGTTCTTCACAGTCTGCTTTGGTCTTAACTATCTTGAGCAGTTTAGTATCATCTGCACACTTTGCCACCTCACTTTTACCCCTTTCTCCAGATCATTTATGAATAAGTTGAATAGGATCGGTCCGAGGACTGACCCTTGGGGAACACCACTAGTTACCCCTCTCCATTCTGAGAATTTACCATTAATTCCTACCCTTTGTTCCCTGTCTTTTAACCAGTTCTCAATCCATGAAAGGACCTTCCCTTTTATCCCATGACAGCTTAATTTACGTAAAAGCCTTTGGTGAGGGACCTTGTCAAAGGCTTTCTGGAAATCTAAGTACACTATGTCCACTGGATCCCCCTTGTCCACGTTTGTTGACCCTTTCAAAGAACTCTAATAGATTAGTAAGACACGATTTCCCTTTACAGAAACCATGTTGACTATTGCTCAACAGTTTGTTTTTCTATGTGTCTGACAATTTTATTCTTTACTATTGTTTTGACTGATTTGCCTGGTACAGACGTTAGACTTACCGGTCTGTAATTGCCGGGATCACCTCTAGAGCCCTTTTTAAATATTGGCGTTACATTAGTTATCTTCCAGTCGTTGGGTACAGAAGCCGATTTAAAGGACAGGTTGCAAACCATAGTTAATAGTTCTGCAACTTCACATTTGAGTTCTTTCAGAACTCTTGGGTGAATGCCATCTGGTCCCGGTGACTTGTTACTGTTACGTTTATCAATTAATTCCAAAACCTCCTCTAGTGACACTTCAATCCATGACAGTTCCTCAGATTTGTCACCTACAAAGGCCGGCTCAGGTTTGGGAATCTCCCTAACATCCTCAGTCGTGAAGACTGAAGCAAAGAATCCATTTAGTTTCTCCGCAATGACTTTATCGTCTTTAAGCGCTCCCTTTGTATCTCGATCATCAAGGGGCCCCACTGGTTGTTTAGCAGGCTTCCTGCTTCTGATGTACTTAAAAAACATTTTGTTATTACCTTTGGAGTTTTTGGCTAGCCGTTCTTCAAACTCCTCTTTGGCTTTTCTTATTACATTCTTGCCCTTAATTTGGCAGTGTTTATGCTCCTTTCTATTTGCCTCACTAGGATTTGACTTCCACTTTTTGAAGGAAGTCTTTTTATCTCTCACTGCTTCCTTTACATGGTTGTTAAGTCACGGTGGCTCTTTTTTAGTTCTTTTACTGTGTTTCTTAATTTGGGGTCTACAATGAAGTTGGGCCTCTATTATGGTGTCTTTAAAAAGCACCCATGCAGCTTGCAGGGATTTCACTCTAGTCACTTTACCTTTTAATTTCTGTTTAACTAACCCCCTCATTTTTGCCTAGTTATCCCTTTTGAAATTAAATGCCACAGTGTTGAACTGTTCTTCCCACCACAGGGATGTTGAATGTTATTATATTATGGTCACTATTTCCAAGCGATCCTGCTATAGTTACCTCTTGGACCAGCTCCTGCGCTCCACTCAGGACTAAATCTAGAGTTGCCTCTCCCCTTGTGGGTTCCCGTACCAGCTGCTCCAAGAAGCAGTCATTTAAAGTATCAAGAAATTTTATCTCTGCATTTTGTCTTGAAGTGACATGTTCCCAGTCAATATGGGGATAATTGAAATCCCCCACTATTATTAAGTTCTTAATTTTGATAGCCTCTCTAATCTCTCTTAGTATTTCATCATCACTATCACCGTCCTGGTCAGGTGGTCGATAATAGATATCTAATGTTATATTCTTATTAGAGCATGAAATTTCTATCCATAGAGAGTCTATGGAACATGTGGATTCACTTAAGATTTTTACTTCATTTGATTGTACATTTTCTTTCACATATAGTGCCACTCCCACCCCGCACGACCTGTTCTGTCCTTCCGATATATTTTGTACCCGGAATGATTGTGTCCCATTGATTGTCCTCAGTCCACCAGGTTTCTGTGATGCCTATTATATCAATATCCTCCTTTATCACGAGCCACTCTAGTTCACCCATCTTATTATTTAGACTTCTAGCATTTGTGTACAAGCACTTTAAAAACTTGTCACTGTTTGTCTGCTCTTTTCTGGTGTGTCGGATTCTTTTTTATATGAATGTTTCTCGTCTGTTCTGGCCCTTATATTATCCTCTTCCATCCTCTGCTCCTGACTAGAACCTGGAGATTCTCTATCATTAGACTCTCCCCTAAGAGAAGTCTCTGTCCGAGCCACATGCTCCTCTGCAGCAGTCGGCTTTCCCCCATCTCCTAGTTTAAAAACTGCTCTGCAACCTTTGTAATGTTCAGTGCCAGCAGTCTGGTTCCACTTTGGTTAGGTGGAGCCCATCTCTCCTGTATAGGCTCCTCCATCCCAAAAGTTTCCCCAGTTCCTAATGAATGTAAACCCCTCCTCTCTCCACCATCGTCTCATTCACGCATTGAGACTCTGAAGCTCTGCCTGGCCCTGCACGTGGAACTGGGAGCATTTCTGAGAATGCCACCATAGAGGTCCTGGATTTCAGTCTCTTCCCTAGCAGCCTAAATTTGGCCTCCAGGACATCTCTCCTACCCTTCCCTATGACATTGGTACCTACATGTACCACGACCACCGGCTCCTCCCCAGCACTACACAAGTCTGCGCTGTGAAGTGCCATTGTAGCCAAGGCCTTAGTTTCTAATGATCGAATCTCCCATTACTAATACCTGCCTTTTCCTAGTGACTGGAGTTCCCTCTCCCGGAGAGGTAACCTCAGTGCGAGAGGTAACCCCAGCACCGTCTGGAAGGAGGGATCCAACTATGGGAAGGTTTCCCTATGCTCCCGTTAACTGCTCTGCTTCCCTGGGCCTTTCATCCTCCTCAACAGCGCAGGGGCTGTCTGACCAGAGGTGGGACAATTCTACAGTGTCCCGGAAAGCCTCATCAACATACCTCTCTGCCTCCCTTAGCTCCTCCAGTTCCGCTACCCTGGCCTCCAAAGTCCGTACATGGTCTCTGAGGGCCAGGAGCTCCTTGCACCGAATGCACGCATACGCCACCCACCCACAGGGCAGGTAATCATACATACTGCATTCAGTGGAATAAACTGAGTGTCCTCCCAACCCGCCCCCCGGGTCAGGCCCAGCTCCCCGGGTCCTCCCAACCCGCCCCCCGGGTCAGGCCCAGCTCCCCGGGTCCTCCCAACCCACCCCCCAGGTCAGGCCCCGCTCCCCGGGTCCTCCCAACCCCTCCCCCCCATGCAGGGCTGTGACGGTGCTGCCCGTGGGAGCCAGCTGAGGTCACTCAATCAGGGTGAACTGCAAACAGAACGGGGCAGCCAAACCCCAAACGCTGGTGGATATTCTAATACTTAGATTTACCAACCAGCCTCTGTATTACCTTACTGGTTACTCAGAGTCCAACCAACGCAGTTCCCTTAAAGTGCCCAGCGTCCGGCCTCAGTCCAGACACACGTCAGATATGATGATATTACTGACAATCTGATCTCATCATATAAAAGAAAAGGTTCTTCCAACCCCAAAGGATCAGCCACATACCCAGGTCCAATTATAACTTAGATCTGACCCAAAATACACACTATAGTCAATTCTTATTAACTAAGCTAAAACGTATTAAAAAAGAAAAGCGAGAGTGTGTTGGTTAAAAGATCAATATACAGACAGACTTGAATTCAATTCTTGAGGTTCAGACACAGCAGAGATGAGCTTGTCGTTGCCAAAAGTCCTTTTAGAAATAGTCCAGAGGTTATAGTCCAATGTCCATATTCAGGGTGGCTCCAGTCAGTAACTGGGGAATCTCAATCCTTGTGGCTTAAGGTTTCCCCCTCTTGAAACCCAAAGCAGATCTGAGATGAAGCAGGATCGTGTCCCAGGGTCTTATACATTTCCAGCAGCCTTTCGGCCTGAGAAAACAATAGGCTTAATTCTCCTTCCAAACATCCTGGCAATTAAAACACGGTCATTTATCCATTAAACAGTTCAGATCCAGGTTACCACAACCTTCAAAGAGACAGAGACAATAATACTATTTCCCTCAAGTACCATCATAAATGTTAATATTCCTGTTTTGATCTTTGAATCAAAGCTCTAGCGATAGACAAAACTTGTTTGCTGACCCCACAAGCCCTGAGCACCCAGCTCCCGTCTACCTCTAACAGCCCCGGCTGCATTTCCCAGCTCTGCTCATGAACAGACCTTCTGAACCAGTCGCTACAGCTGGGCCCTGGGTCAGGTCAGTCTGGGAGGTAATTAACTCTTTCTGGCCCTGTCACCTTCCAATGAGATATTAGATCACACTCATAATGTCACAGGATCCTCCCATCCCGCGCCCCCCCCCCCCGGTGCGGGGCCCGCACCCCCTGTGTCCTCCCAACCCCCCCCCGTGTCCTCCCAACCCCCTCCCAACCCCCCCCCATGTCGGGCCCCACCCCCTGTGTCCTCCCAAACCCCCCCCCCCCCATGTTGGGTCTCACCCCGTGTCCTCCCAACCCCCCCCCGTGCGGGGCCCGCCCCCTGAGTCCTCCCAGTCCCTGCCATTCCAGGGCCCCACATGCCACCTCCCATGTCCTCCCAGCCCCACAGACCCAGGCACACAGGCTCAGCATAACCCATTTATTGGCCCCAGACAGGCGCCCCCATGCCTCTCCCCGGGCAGGGGTCTGCCACCCTGGGAGCGCCCGGGCCAGGGTACGTGGGTCCCACCCAGCTCCCCGAGGGGAGGGGAGGTCAGAGGGGGGCTGGGAGCCGCCCCCTAGTGTGGGGGGGGGGGCGGCAGGCACAGGCCAGCCATGCACAGCAGCAGGGCGCAGAGGCACAGCACGGTCAGGCCGGCCAGCAGGAGGCGCTGGCTGCACAGGCGGCGATCCTCCTGTGGGGAGCGACAGATGCGGTGAGTGGGGCTGCCCCCTTCCTCCATGGCATCCCCTGCCCCAGCCCTGCCTGCTGCCCCTAGTGAGCTCACACCTGCACACTCTGCGGGGTGACCCCCCCATCCATCGCCCCGCCCCCTGGGATGGCTCCGCCCCCCACGGGGTAACCCCCTCCGTCGCCCCGCCTCCCGGGACGGCTCAGCCCCCCCACGGGGTAACCCCCTCCGTCGCCCCGCCTCCCGGGACGGCTCAGCCCCGCGCGGGGTAACCCCCTCTGTCGCCCCGCCCCCCAGGACGGCTCCGCCCCCTGCAGAGTGACCCTCTCCATCGCCCTGCCCCCCGCGGGGTGACCCCCTCCATCGCCCTGCCCCCCTGGACAGCCCCACCCCCCGCAGGGTAACCCCCCTCCGTCGCCCTGCCCCCCTGGACAGCCCCGCCCCCCACGGGGTGACCCCCCCCGTCGCCCCGCCCCCGGGACGGCCCCGCCCCTTACCAGGCTCAGCATGGTGGCCAGGGTGGGGTCGGGCTGGTAGCCAGGTTGGTAGCAGGACCCCGGCTCCTCCTGGGGCTGGGCATCCAGATCCCCCACAATGCAGCGGGGCGGCGCCCTGCAACCAGAGCACACGGAGGAGTGAGGGGTTCCTGCAGCAGGCTCCGCAACCCCACCCTGCCCCACCCCACCTGGCTCACCTGGTCCGGGGCAGCAGGGAGGGGGGGCCTGCCAGGCTCAGGCAGCTGCCCTGGGGGCCGGGGCCGGGGGGCCACGGGGTGACGATCACCAGGCGGATCGGCTGCTGGGGCTCCGGACCTGTTGGGGGGAGTCAGTGTGGCAGGTAAACAGCCCCGGGGGGCAGGGCGGGGGGGAGGGGAACAGCCTCAGGGGACACGGAAGGGGGGAGGGGAGCGACTCCAGGGGGAATGGCCCCGGGGGGCATGGCAGGGGGAAGGGAACGACCCCGGGGGACATGGTGGGGGGAGGGGAGCGACTCCGGGGGCATGGCACTGGGGGAGGGGAACAGCCCCAGGAGACACGGTGGGGGGAGGGGAGCGACTCCGGGGGCATGGCACTGGGGGAGGGGAACAGCCCCGGGGGACACGGTGGGGGGAGGGGAGCGACTCCGGGGGCATGGCACGGGGGGAGGGGAACAGCCCCAGGAGACACGGTGGGGGGAGGGGAGCGACTCCGGGGGCATGGCACTGGGGGAGGGGGAACGGCCCCGGGGGACACGGTGGGGGGAGGGGAGCGACTCCGGGGGGAATGGCCTCAGGGGACGGGGGGGGGGGAGAGGAACAACTCTAGGGGGAATGCCCCCGGGGGGACAGGGCGGGGGGGGAGGGGAATGCCCCCAGGGGGGACACGCCAGCCCCCACTCACCCCCAAGTCCCAGCTGGTGGCCGGTGACTGTCAGGGCCAGGCGGGTGGTGTTGGGTTGCCCCCCCACAGGGAGGTTGAAGGTTAGGCCCACCAGGACCGAGAGGGCCGGGGGGCCCCCGGGTGAAAGCGGGGCAGCCCTGGGGGTGGGGGCTGGAGTTGTTGCCCCCCCCCACGTCCCGTTGTCGGTGCAGAAGCTCAGGTGGCTCAGGGACTCCAGGAACGAGTTCCAGTCCTGGGGAGAGAATCAGAGTGTGACCCCCCATTCCCCACCCCCTCCGTCCCCCTCCATCACCCTCTGCCCCCTCCTTCACCCCCCCTTTGCCCTCCTGCCCTGTCCCCCACTCCTCTCCGCCACCTCCTCAATCCCATTCCACCCTCTGTCCATTTTTCCCCCCCGCCCCTTTCTGCCTCCTCCCTCATGCCCCCTCCCTCTTTAAGTCTCCTCCCCCAGTGCTGACCTGGGTGACGTCAGCATCCCTGACCTCGTGCGATTGGATGTAGGTGGCAAAGGCGGTGAAGGTGACAGCCAATGAGAAGAGGCAGAGGCAGAAGCAGACGACGGGCGGGCGACGCTCCAGGCACAGGCGCAGGGAGCCCAGCAGGGGGCAGCTCAGCATGGCGAGGCCTGCGGGGCACAGGGGGCTCAGTAGAGGGACCCCGCCCCCGCCTCCCAGCACTGAGTGGGGGGCACAGCTGGGGGCGGGGCAGCGACTGTGGGAAGAGCTGGTGTGGGCAGGGGAGGAGGGGAACCCAGGGCGACCCGCGCAGGGGGCAGGGTGGAGTGTCTGCCAGGCGGGACGGCGGGGTGTGGGGCAGACAGGTGGATAGAGGGGGTGGATGGGGATAGATAGAGTGGATGGGTGGGGATGGATAGATAGATGGATGGGGTGTGTGGGGATAGATAGAGGGGGTGGATGGGGGGATAGATGGATGGATGGGGTGTGTGGGGATAGATAGAGGGACAGAGGGGGTGGGGAAGGGGATGGATAGATGGATGGATGGGGTGTGTGGGGATAGATAGATGGATGGGGTATGTGGGGATAGATAGATGGATGGGGTGTGTGGGGATAGATAAAGGGTGTGTGTGGGGATAGATAGAGGGGGTGGATGGGGATAGATAGAGGGGGTGGATGGGGTGTGTGGGGATAGATAGAGGGGGTGGATGGGGATAGATGGATAGATGGATGGGGTGTGTGGGGATAGATAGAGGGACAGAGGGGGTGGGGAAGGGGATGGATAGATGGATGGATAGATAGATAGATGGGGTGTGTGGGGATAGATAGAGGGGGTGGATGGGGATGGATAGATAGATGGATGGGGTGTGTGGGGATAGATAGAGGGGGTGGATGGGGATAAAGGGATGGAAGGGGATGGACAAATAAATGGGGAGGACAGGGGGGGCCGGCCGGCGGGGTGTGGGGCAGCCAGATGCCTAGAGGGGGTGTACGGGGATGAGTGGGGATCCCACAGCTAAGGGAGCGTGTACAGGCTGAGTGGCGTGTGGGAAGGGATGGGGGGTTCGGGGGGCAGAGAGAAGTGTGAACAATGGGGACCGGGGGAGGGGTACACAGGTACCGGTATCAGACAAAGCCCCGAATATCAGGCCTGTGCCTAGAAAATCAGGACATCTAGGGAGAGCGCACACTGGGGAACATCCGGCAAGCGTGGGGGGGGGGGGGGCACACTGCGGGGATCACCCGGGCGGGAGGGGGGGGGTTGGAGGAGGGAGTACGCACAGCTGGGGAACATACGGGCGGGGGCGCACTGCGGGGATCACGCGGAGCGGGTTGGCAGTGAGAGGCGCGGTACCTCCTCCCCCGCTAGGGGCTGCGCGGTCCCTTTAAGAGGCTCGGGGGACTCATTTCCTCTTCTGCTGGCGCGGCCCTTTACGACAGCACCCAGCACCGCGACGTCACCACAGCGCGGAGGCGCTTGCGCTTTTCCTGGCCGTGACCTACGACCCAGCCACTCAGGGCGCAGTAAAGTTGGCTCCTCCACATGCGCACAGACGGTGACGCCACGGCGACCATTTTCGAAATGGGCAATAAATGCCCTTCCGGTGGGAGGCGGCCCGAGGACCGGACTGGCGGCCTTAACCGGGGGCTGTTTGCAGAGCTGCTGGGCCCCACCCCGCCCCCTGCCAGTGCGCCCCGTCCCCAGCGATCACCCTGCCCCAAACCCATCCCCCCCTCTCCCCAGCGCACCCCACACCCAGCGATCACCCTGCCCCAAACCCATCCCCCCTCTCCCCAGCGATCACCCTGCCCCAAACCCATCCCCCCTCTCCCCAGCGCACCCCCGTCCCCAGCGATCACTCTGCCCCAAACCCATCCCCCCTCTCCCCAGCGCACCCCACACCCAGCGATCACCCTGCCCCAAACCCATCCCCCCCTCTCCCCAGCGCACCCCACACCCAGCGATCACCCTGCCCCAAACCCATCCCCCCCTCTCCCCAGCGCACCCCACACCCAGCGATCACCCTGCCCCAAACCCATCCCCCCTCTCCCCAGCGCACCCCACACCCAGCGATCACCCTGCCCCAAACCCATCCCCCCTCTCCCCAGCGATCACCCTGCCCCAAACCCATCCCCCCTCTCCCCAGCGATCACCCTGCCCCAAACCCATCCCCCCTCTCCCCAGCGCACCCCACACCTAGCGATCACCCTGCCCCAAACCCATCCCCCCTCTCCCCAGCGCACCCCGTCCCCAGCGATCACCCTGCCCCAAACCCATCCCCCCTCTCCCCAGCGCACCCCACACCCAGCGATCACCCTGCCCCAAACCCATCCCCCCTCTCCCCAGCGCACCCCACACCCAGCGATCACTCTGCCCCAAACCCATCCCCCCTCTCCCCAGCACACCCCACACCCAGCGATCACCCTGCCCCAAACCCATCCCCCCTCTCCCCAGCGATCACCCTGCCCCAAACCCATCCCCCCTCTCCCCAGCGCACCCCGTCCCCAGCGATCACTCTGCCCCAAACCCATCCCCCCTCTCCCCAGCGCACCCCACACCCAGCGATCACCCTGCCCCAAACCCATCCCCCCCTCTCCCCAGCGCACCCCACACCCAGCGATCACCCTGCCCCAAACCCATCCCCCCCTCTCCCCAGCGCACCCCACACCCAGCGATCACCCTGCCCCAAACCCATCCCCCCTCTCCCCAGCGCACCCCACACCCAGCGATCACCCTGCCCCAAACCCATCCCCCCTCTCCCCAGCGATCACCCTGCCCCAAACCCATCCCCCCTCTCCCCAGCGATCACCCTGCCCCAAACCCATCCCCCCTCTCCCCAGCGCACCCCACACCTAGCGATCACCCTGCCCCAAACCCATCCCCCCTCTCCCCAGCGCACCCCGTCCCCAGCGATCACCCTGCCCCAAACCCATCCCCCCTCTCCCCAGCGCACCCCACACCCAGCGATCACCCTGCCCCAAACCCATCCCCCCTCTCCCCAGCGCACCCCACACCCAGCGATCACTCTGCCCCAAACCCATCCCCCCTCTCCCCAGCACACCCCACACCCAGCGATCACCCTGCCCCAAACCCATCCCCCCCTCTCCCCAGCGCACCTCACACCCAGCGATCACCCTGCCCCAAACCCATCCCCCCCTCTCCCCAGCGCGCCCCACACCCAGCGATCACCCTGCCCCAAACCCATCCCCCCCTCTCCCCAGCGCACCCCACACCCAGCGATCACCCTGCCCCAAACCCATCCCCCCTCTCCCCAGCACACCCCACACCCAGCGATCACCCTGCCCCAAACCCATCCCCCCTCTTCCCAGCGCACCCCACACCCAGCGATCACCCTGCCCCAAACCCATCCCCCCCTCTCCCCAGCGCACCCCACACCTAGCGATCACCCTGCCCCAAACCCATCCCCCCTCTCCCCAGCGCACCCCACACCCAGCGATCACCCTGCCCCAAACCCATCCCCCCCTCTCCCCAGCGATCACCCTGCCCCAAACCCATCCCCCCTCTCCCCAGCGCACCCCACACCCAGCAATCACCCTGCCCCAAACCCATCCCCCCTCTCCCCAGCACACCCCACACCCAGCGATCACCCTGCCCCAAACCCATCCCCCCTCTCCCCAGCGCACCCCACACCCAGCGATCACCCTGCCCCAAACCCATCCCCCCTCTCCCCAGCGCACCCCACACCTAGCGATCACCCTGCCCCAAACCCATCCCCCCCTCTCCCCAGCGCACCCCACACCTAGCGATCACCCTGCCCCAAACCCATCCCCCCCCTCCCCAGCGCACCCCACACCTAGCGATCACCCTGCCCCAAACCCATCCCTCCTCTCCCCAGCGCACCCCACACCCAGCGATCACCCTGCCCCAAACCCATCCCCCCTCTCCCCAGCGCACCCCACACCCAGCGATCACCCTGCCCCAAACCCATCCCTCCTCTCCCCAGCGCACCCCACACCCAGCGATCACCCTGCCCCAAACCCCTCTCCCCAGCGCACCCCACACCCACTCCACAACAAACTCAGCCCTGCCAGTTCACCCCATACCCGTCCCAGTGATCACCCTGCCCCAAACCCATCCCACCCTCTCCCCAGCGCACCCCATGATCACTACACCCCAAACTCAGCCCTGCCCGTGCACCCCCATACCCACCCCAGTGATCACCCTGCCCGTGCACCCCCATACCCACCCCAGCGATCACCCTGCCCCAAACCCATCCCACCCTCTCCCCAGCGCACCCCATGATCACTCCACCCCAAACTCAGCCCTGCCAGTTCACCCCATACCCGTCCCAGTGATCACCCTGCCCCAAACCCATCCCACCCTCTCCCCAGCGCACCCCATGATCACTACACCCCAAACTCAGCCCTGCCCGTGCACCCCCATACCCACCCCAGTGATCACCCTGCCCGTGTACCCCCCTAACCACCCCAGCACAGCACCCCCCTGTGATCACCCCAACTCCTTGCCCCATCTCCTGGCTCCCCTCTGCGCGATGCATCCCCCCAGGGGCTGCTGCCTTCTCCCTTCCCATCCCTCTGCCTGCAGCTGGGCCCTGGCCTCAGGCCTGCCCCAGACCCAGCGCCCCATGGGACAGGTGGTTCCAGGAACCCCATTGCCTGGCTGGTCATACTACATCTCCCATGATACACTTCAGAGGGGAGCCCTGTGCACCATGGACTATGCCGTGGAACCAGCAAGCCAGGTCTACACAATTCCCATAGGGCACCAGGGCCTCCCACAATGCACCACCTCCTCTCTCCGCATGCATCATGGGAGATGTAGTCCAACCAGGGAGCCTTCCGGAAACAGGAGACCTGAACTAGCTCCATTGAGGCACTACCTCCCCTGCCAATGGGTGGAAACAGGGATGCATTATGGGGGATGTAGTCCGGGCCCTCCAGCTCCCAGTCTCCTCAGTCAGATGGTATCTCCCATGATCCTGCAGTCTGCACCTGACCCATCATGGGAGATGTAGTCTGTCCTGGGAACCCAGCCTAGGACACGCCATAGTGCATGATGGGATACGCAGTCCTGACCAAGCTGGCGACAGCTCCCACCATGCATTGTGGCAGGATCCGGCAGCCGCAGAGGGGGAAGAACCAGACAAACAGGGGGGTGAATTTAAATAAATTCATTTTGCCTTTAATCTGCAGCGGCCCCGAGCCACAGCTCGCTGGGGATGGAACAAAAAACCGGGATGAAGAGGGAGACTAAAACCGTTGTCAAACCGCAAAAGGGGGGGGGGGGGGGCTGCGCACAAGGGACGGACGGCCTGGGACCGAGGGGCCAGGGGATAGACACGGGGCTGCGTCTCCCCATGGATCCCACCGGCTCCGCGCCACGCCCAGCTGGGGTGAGTCTTGAGGCCAAGTCTTCGTGGGGGGGTCCAGTCCCGGCCCTGCCTGGCTCACAGCGCGGGAGGCCCCCCGTTTAACCCTTGCCATCCAGGGGGTCAGCGTAGACGGTGATTCTGCTGGGAGCTGAAGGAGAGGGAGAACGGAAAATGGGGTTAGGGACCCAGGAGTCCGGGCTGGTTCCCCCTGGGGCCCCCCCACCAGTGCAGGCCCCTTCGCTGCTCTCCCATTTCCGAACCCAGACATGAAGGGGGTGATGGGGAATAGCGGCAGATTCAGAGCAGCTCCCAGGGAAGAAGCCTGTGGAACTGCCGGCCACTGGGTGTTCTGCAGACTAGCCAGAGCATCCCCCCAGCCAGGGACCCCCGCAGAACCTCCCTGCACTGGCCATGGGGCGCCAGGGACCCCCTTACCTTGACTGTGCAGCTTCCATATATGATCCCATGCTGGGGAGACAGAACGGGAGGGAGGTTAGACCAGAAGAGTCAAACCCAGGAGCCCTCCAGACACTAGGGGGTGGCACCCCCAAGTCTGATCAGCCCCCCGCCTCACCCTCAAACAGACACTGAGACCATAGAGCGACACACTTCAGCCCTCCCCTGCACCCAGGGGGCGCGCTGTCACCACGGTGCCCCCAACTCAGTGATTCTTGAAAGCCTAAAGGTAGATTGCTCCCCCCCCGAGCTCTGCCGGTGCCCCTCACTCTCGACCCACAGCCCCCTGCTAGCCTAGCCCAGCCCTGCCCCCCCCCCCAGCACTGCCAGTGCCCCTCACTCCCGACCCACAGCCCCCTACCAGCCCAGCCCTGCCCCCCCCGCTCTGCCGGTGCCCCTCACTCCCGACCCGCAGCCCCTGCTAGCCCAGCCCTGCCCCCCCCCCAGCACTGCCAGTGCCCCTCACTCCCGACCCACAGCCCCCTACCAGCCCAGCCCTGCCCCCCCCTGCTCTGCCGGTGCCCCTCACTCCCGACCCGCAGCCCCTGCTAGCCCATCCCTGCCCCCCCCGCTCTGCCGGTGCCCCTCACTCCCGACCCACAGCCCCCTACCAGCCCAGCCCTGCCCCCCCCTGCTCTGCCGGTGCCCCTCACTCCCGACCCGCAGCCCCTGCCAGCCCAGCCCAGCCCTGCCCCCCCCGCTCTGCCGGTGCCCCTCACTCCCGACCCGCAGCCCCCTACCAGCCCAGCCCTGCCCCCCCCCGCTCTGCCGGTGCCCCTCACTCCCGACCCACAGCCCCCTACCAGCCCAGCCCTGCCCCCCCCCCCCCCAGCTCTGCCGGTGCCCCACACTCCCGACCTGCAGCCCCGGCCAGCCCTGCCCCCCAGCCCTGCCGGTGCCCCTCACTCCCGACCCGCAGCCCCTGCCAGCCCAGCCCTCACCTTCCGCGTGATAGTCCCGTGCCTCCTCCCAGTCCTTGTGGCTCATCTGTTGCCAGCAGTCCCTGCTCTGGCCTGCAGTGGGTGCCGTTTGCTGCTGGCCGGCGCCCGGCTCGTTGATGAAGGACAGCCCCCACTGGTTCTGGAAGATGGCCCCCAGCTGGGGCTCGGCCGGCGGCGCGGGGGAGCCGTTGGGCAGGGGGCCGGCGGTGCGCAGGGCGGAGGCTGGCACACGGGCCGGCTGGCGCTCCAGGTTCTCCTTCAGCTTGCTGGCGTAGCTGATCTTGGGGAGGGTGCGGGCGCGGCTGCTGTCCACGGGGAACGCCGGCGGCGGGCGGAACAGGGCCCAAGGCTCCGGCGCCTTCTCGGCATCCTGCGGGGCGGGGCCGGTGCGCTCCGGGCTGCGGGGGGGCTCAGGGAAGGGGCGCCGGCGGCCGGCCCAGCCCCCCCGCCCCTCCCCGGGGCTGTGCCCATTGGCACTGGGCCCCCACTCCTTGGCCCCGGGGCGGTAGCTGCGGCGGTGGGCGGCATGGAAGGGCCGGGGGTGGGGGTGGTAGCGGTGGGGGTAGCGGTGGGTGGCGGGCGGCCCCGCCTCATGCTCTGACAGCTGCAGGTTGCGGATGTTGAGGGTGTTGGAGGGGCTCAGGGGGGCGCCCCCCTCCGCAGCCTCCGGGCCGTGGCCGTTGGACTCCCAGGTGCCTGCGGGGAACAGACGCGGGGTGAGCAGGACGCCTGGGTTCTCCCCGCTTCAGAGAACAACCCCTGTCCCTCCGTCCCCTAGCTTCCCACACGAGGCCAGGCCGCGGGCTGGGGCTGGGCACGGGGCACTTCCCGGCGTTACCACGTGCCCACCTCTGGGGCCCTGGACAGCGCTCAGCAGAACAGGCCTCTGGGCTGGCAGGAGAGGGGCATGAGGGAAGGGGAGAGCGCCCCTCCACCCCCCCCCAGCGCCCCCTGCCCGTCCCTCCCCCCCATCTCCCCCCCATCCCGTCCCTCCTCTCCCCCCCAGCGCCCCCTGCCCTTTCCTCCTCTCCCCCCCAGCGCCCCCTGCCCTTTCCTCCTCTCCCCCCCAGCGCCCCCTGCCCTTTCCTCCCACCAGCTCTCCACAGTGCCACCTGCCCATCCCTCCCGCCCCCCGGGGCCCTGGTGCGCCCCCTGCCCCGCCCCTCACCGTGGCAGGGCGCCCCCTAGCTCTGTGCTGGGTGCCTGTTCAGCCTGCTGGCAGGGGGAGGGTTACAGAAGCCAAAGAAGCAGCTGGCTGCCAGCCCCCAAATCTCTGTAGCCACCATGTCCGCTTTAACAGATTGGGCTCACCTCCCTGCACCCCAAGATATCCTGGATACCCCCACCTGCTGTGCCTGGTCCTCGGGATGGTACCCCCGTCCTCCAGGGAGCACCCCTTACTCCTGCTGAGATGGGCAAGGCCAGTGCACATGAGCGCCCTATGGGGGGCCCCTTTTTTCGACAAGTACAGGGGATACAGGTGGGGGGAACACGGGGGGCTTAGAGGGGAGGAACGAGAGTGGATACAGGGAAGGGGAAGGGGAGCCTTGATGGAGGATACAGGGAGGGGGCACACGGGGCCCTCGGCGGTGCGGATACGGGCAGGGGGCACACAGGGGCTCAGCAGAGGAATATGGGGGGCTCGGCCATGGATACAGGCAGAAGGAATACGGGGGGCTCAACAGGGGCTTTAGGTGGGGGGAATATGGGGGCCTTGGCAGGGGGAAGATGCGGGGGCTCGGCAGTGGATACAGTTGGGGCACATGGGGGCTCAGCAGTGGATACAGGCATAGGGAATATGTGGGGCTCGGCAGGGAATTATGGGGGGCTCAGCAGGGGATACAGGCGGGGGGACATGTGGGGCTCATCAGGGAATTATGGGGGGCTCGGCAGGGGATACAGGCGGGGGGATATGTGGGGCTCGGCAGGGAATTATGGGGGGCTCGGCAGGGAATTATGGGGGGCTCGGCAGGGGATACAGGCGGGGGGATATGTGGGGCTCGGCAGGGAATTATGGGGGGCTCGGCAGGGGATACAGGCGGGGGGATATGTGGGGCTCGGCAGGGAATTCTGGGGGGGTCAGCAGGGGATACAGGCGGGGGGATATGTGGGGCTCGGCAGGGAATTATGGGGGGCTCGGCAGGGAATACAGGCGGGGGGATATGTGGGGCTCGGCAGGGAATTATGGGGGCTCGGCAGGGGATACAGGTGGGGGGATATGTGGGGCTCGGCAGGGAATTATGGGGGGCTCAGCAGGGGATACAGGTGGGGGGATATGTGGGGCTCGGCAGGGAATTCTGAGGGGCTCAGCAGGGGATACAGGTGGGGGGATATGTGGGGCTCGGCAGGGAATTATGGGGGGCTCGGCAGGGGATACAGGTGGGGGGATATGTGGGGCTCGGCAGGGAATTCTGAGGGGCTCAGCAGGGGATACAGGCGGGGGGATATGTGGGGCTCGGCAGGGAATTCTGGGGGGGTCAGCAGGGGATACAGGCGGGGGGATATGTGGGGCTCGGCAGGGAATTATGGGGGGCTCGGCAGGGAATACAGGCGGGGGGATATGTGGGGCTCGGCAGGGAATTATGGGGGGCTCGGCAGGGGATACAGGTGGGGGGATATGTGGGGCTCGGCAGGGAATTCTGAGGGGCTCAGCAGGGGATACAGGCGGGGGCTCGGTGGAGTTACCTGCTGGGATGCGGTTGGTGAGGTTGTGCAGCTGCCCCTCGGGTCGGCACTTCTCCTTCTTCAGCCCCAACAGCCGCGGCTCTGGCTCGGGGTCGCGGTTCTCGTCTATACCCAGCTCCTCCTTCTGCATGGCCCTTGCCCCACACACCTGCACTGCCGCAGAACTGCCCCACGGGACCCCTGCCCCACAGAGCCTGGGCAACCCCGGACCGACCCTAGCGCCCCTCTGCCAGCACGGGGGGACCCTGGACAGCCCCCTGCCCCCCAGACACCCGCAACACAGCCCCCTCCCTACTACCTCTCGCAGGGAACTTAATACAACCCTGCCCCCCGTGCACCCTAGACACCCCCAGCACAGCCCCTTGCTCCCCAGACCCCCCTGCTCCTAGACACCCCCAGCAGAGCCCCTTGCTCCCCAGACCCCCTGCTCCTAGACCCCCCAACACAGCCCCTTGCTCCTCAGACCCCCTGCTCCTAGACCCCCCAACACAGCCCCTTGCTCCCCAGACCCCCTGCTCCTAGACCCCCCAACACAGCCCCTTGCTCCTCAGACCCCCTGCTCCTAGACCCCCCAACACAGCCCCTTGCTCCCCAGACCCCCTGCTCCTAGACCCCCCAACACAGCCCCTTGCTCCCCAGACCCCCTGCTCCTAGACACCCACAGCACAGCCCCTTGCTCCCCAGACCCCCCTGCTCCTAGACACCCACAGCACAGCCCCTTGCTCCCCAGACCCCCCTGCTCCTAGACACCCACAGCACAGCCCCTTGCTCCTCAGACCCCCTGCTCCTAGACACCCACAGCACAGCCCCCTGCTCCCCAGCCCCCCCTGCCCTCCAGCCCCCCCAGCACAGCCCCCCGACTCCCTGTGCGCCCCAGACACCCCTCAGCCCAGCCCAGCTCAGCCCCCCCGCCCCGCTGCAGGCCGCTCGCTCCAGGCCCCGCGCGCTCCCAGCCGCCCGCCCGGCACATTCACCCTGGCCCCGCCACGTGATCCTCCCCCAACCCGGAACCCCCCTCCCTGCGTCACATGACCACCGGCGCCGCGCCAGGCCCCAGCCACGTGACCCGGCCGCCCAACCCAGCCTGCCCACCCTCCGTCACGTGAGCAGCCCGAAGTCATGTGATCCTTATTGTCCTCCCACGGCCCAGTCTTTGACCCCGCCCCTCCGCACCAATATGGTCACGTGACTCGCTCCTTTCCCCGCCTCAAGCACATGGTTAGCAGAGACCCACAGAGCCCGCGGGCTCCTAGACGGGCGGGGCTGGGCGGGGCCTCAGGAGGTTCTAGTCCAGCCCCCCACTCCCTAAATGGCCCCCTCAAGGATTGAACTCCCAACCCTGGGGTTAGCAGCCCAATGCTCAAACCACTGAGCGATCCCCCCCCCCCCCCGACTGCTCGCCCGGGGCCCCGCCGCCTCCTCGCACGACCGGGCTCCGTCCACCGGCGCCTGCCCCCGACTGCTCACCTGGGGCCCCGCCGCCGCCTCCTCGCACGACCGGGCTCCGTCCACTGGCGCCTGCCCCCGACTGCTCGCCCGGGGCCCCGCCGCCGCCTCCTCGCAACCCGGCTCCGTCCACTGGCGCCTGCCCCCGACTGCTCGCCCGGGGCCCCGCCGCCGCCTCCTCGCAACCCGGCTCCGTCCACTGGCGCCTGCCCCCGACTGCTCGCCCGGGGCCCCGCCGCTGCCTCCTCGCACAACCAATCGCCGTCCACTGGCGCCTGCCCCCGACTGCTCGCCCGGGGCCCCGCCGCCGCCTCCTCGCAACCCGGCTCCGTCCACTGGCGCCTGCCCCCGACTGCTCGCCCAGGGCCCCGCCGCCGCCTCCTCGCACGACCGGGCTCCGTCCACCGGCACCTGCCCCCGACTGCTCGCCCGGGGCCCCGCCGCAGCGGCCGCCGCCGCCTCCTCGCAACCCGGCCCCGTCCACCGGCGCCTGCCCCCGACTGCTCGCCCGGGGCCCCGCCGCCGCCTCCTCGCAACCCGGCTCCGTCCACTGGCGCCTGCCCCCGACTGCTCGCCCGGGGCCCCGCCGCTGCCTCCTCGCACAACCAATCGCCGTCCACTGGCGCCTGCCCCCGACTGCTCGCCCGGGGCCCCGCCGCCGCCTCCTCGCAACCCGGCTCCGTCCACTGGCGCCTGCCCCCGACTGCTCGCCCAGGGCCCCGCCGCCGCCTCCTCGCACGACCGGGCTCCGTCCACCGGCACCTGCCCCCGACTGCTCGCCCGGGGCCCCGCCGCAGCGGCCGCCGCCGCCTCCTCGCAACCCGGCCCCGTCCACCGGCGCCTGCCCCCGACTGCTCGCCCGGGGCCCCGCCGCCGCCTCCTCGCAACCCGGCTCCGTCCACCGGCGCCTGCCCCCGACTGCTCGCCCGGGGCCCCGCCGCCGCCTCCTCGCAACCCGGCTCCGTCCACCGGCGCCTGCCCCCGACTGCTTGCCCGGGGCCCCGCCGCCGCCTCACGCAACCCGGCTCCGTCCACCGGCGCCTGCCCCCGACTGCTCGCCCGGGGCCCCGCCGCCGCCTCCTCGCAACCTGGCTCCGTCCACCGGCGCCTGCCCCCAACTGCTTGCCCGGGGCCCCGCCGCCGCCTCACGCAACCCGGCTCCGTCCACCGGCGCCTGCCCCCGACTGCTCGCCCGGGGCCCCGCCGCAGCGGCCGCCGCCACCTCCTCGCAACCCGGCTCCGTCCACCGGCGCCTGCCCCCGACTGCTTGCCCAGGGCCCCGCCGCCGCCTCACGCAACCTGGCTCTGTCCACCGGCGCCTGCCCCCGACTGCTCGCCCGGGGCCCCGCCGCCTCCTCGCACAACCAATCGCCGTCCACCGGCGCCTGCCCCTGACTGCTCGCCCTGGGGAGCCGCCACAGCGTCCACCACCACCACCACCACCACCACCACCACCACCACCACCTCGCGCGACCAGGCCCAGGACAGCACTGTGTTGGCATCTGTCCTCTCATTGGGCGACCGGGCGGTACCCTGCTGGCATCTGCCCCTGATTGGCTGCCCAGAACAGCACTGTCTTGGCGTCTGTCCTCTCATTGGCTGACCAGGGCAGTACCATGTTGTTGGTGTCACTAGGCATCACCCTAGGTAACTCGGGGGGGGGTGAAAGACCACTAGAGTCGATAAAGCCCCCCCCGCACTAGGCCAAAGTGAACCAAAGCCCCTGCATGTTAAACTTTACTAACCTCATAGGCCAGCAGCTGGGAAGCAGGAGTAATAAGGCCTGCATGCTTCTGGCTGAGAGGCAAGATAACAGATCAAAGGGAAAAGGACAAGATAACGGTTCAAAGAAGAGTTACTAACGAGCTAGACTTATAGCCGCCAAGATGACCTAACTGCTTAAATGTAATTGCTACTGCTTAATGTAACTACTGCAGAGGGAGGAAGGGGGAGGAAGGGGTGGAGGTAGGAAAGGGAAAGAAAAGAATAAAAAGGGAAAAACTGCTTGTCTCAGTGCACTTGATTTGAGACATGCTGGTCTCCTAGTGCCTATTCAGAGCTCTTGAATAAATTTTGTCTGCTTCTCCACCCTGGTGTGTTCATTGGCGCGAAGCACACCGGGCAACGAACACCGCTGTTGCCCCCTCGGGCCCTCTGTGCCGGCAACAATGTTGGCATCTGTCACGGATTGTTCTGTGTTAGCCTCTGCCCTCTAATTGGGCAACTGAGGTTGCACCATATTATTGTCTTCCCCTGACTGCTCACCCAGGATGACATTGGCTTCGTGTCGCTCCTCCCATTGATCAATGGACATCCCCCCTTACTGGTTGCCCAGGATGGTGGTGGTGGTACCATTATGGCGTCTGTCCCTTGACTGGCCCAGGATGCCACTGGGTTGGCATCTGTTACCTCAGTAACTAGGTGGGATATCTTGGTGTTGTGATCCATCTCCTCAAAAGGTGCCTGGAGCAGCTCAGCACTGGTGTGTCTTCCCTCGGTCAGTGTCTCTTTCTGTCTTGAGCACTTGGAACAGAGGCCGACTGACAATGGCAACTCTACATTGGCGTCTGTCCTGACTGGTCACCCAGAATGGCAGTGTGTTAGCATCTGTCCTCTTATTGGGCCACCAGGGCAGTACCACATCTATCCTCTAGTTGGTCGCCCAGGATAGCACTGTGTTTAGCCTCTGTCCTCTCATTGGGCAACAGAGATGATACCATGTTGGCATCTGCCCCTGATTGGTCACTGAAGATGGTGGTGGGCTGGCATCTCTCCCCTCGCTGGATGTAGGAGCTGCTGATGGCAGCTGGCTGGCATCCCTCTCCTTGCTGGGCACGGGCACTGACACCCAGTTGGCATCTATTTCCTCAATGGGCAGGGAAGTTATTGATAGTGCCGCTGGGCTGACATCTCTACCCTGACTGGCAGGGCCATAATGCCCTGTTGGTGTCTCCCCCCATGACTGGACACAGGAGGATGGCGGCGGTGCCGGGCAGCATCTCTTCCCTTGGCAGCGGTGGGCTTAGCACCGTCTCTTCCTTCAGTGTCTGTCCTCTGGGTCTCTCTCCCTCAGGCCAGCATCTCTCTCCCCCGGACCGGGCCGGGCCAGGCCAGCGTCTCTCTCCCTTGGGCCAGCATCTCTCTCTGCCCCGGGCCGGGCCGGCGTCTCTCTCTCTCTGCCCCGGGCCGGGCCGGCGTCTCTCTCTCTCTCTCTGCCCCGGGCCGGGCCGGCGTCTCTCTCTCTCTCTCTCTGCCCCGGGCCGGGGTCTCTCTCTCTCTCTCTGCCCCGGGCCGGGGTCTCTCTCTCTCTCTCTGCCCTGGGCCGGGCCGGGCCAGCGTCTCTCTCTCTCTCTCTGCCCTGGGCCGGGCCGGGGTCTCTCTCTCTCTCTCTGCCCCGGGCCGGGCCGGGGTCTCTCTCTCTCTCTCTGCCCCGGGCCGGGGTCTCTCTCTCTCTCTCTGCCCCAGGCCGGGGTCTCTCTCTCTCTCTCTGCCCCGGGCCGGGGTCTCTCTCTCTCTGCCCTGGGCCGGGCCGGGCCGGCGTCTCTCTCTCTCTGCCCCGGGCCGGGCCGGCGTCTCTCTCTCTCTGCCCTGGGCCGGGCCGGCGTCTCTCTCTCTCTCTCTCTGCCCCGGGCCGGGCCGGCGTCTCTCTCTCTCTGCCCTGGGCCGGGCCGGGCCGGCGTCTCTCTCTCTCTCTCTGCCCCGGGCCGGGCCGGGGTCTCTCTCTCTCTCTCTGCCCCGGGCCGGGCCGGGGTCTCTCTCTCTCTGCCCCGGGCCGGGCCGGGGTCTCTCTCTCTCTGCCCCGGGCTGGGCCGGCGTCTCTCTCTCTCTCTGCCCCGGGCCGGGCCGGCGTCTCTCTCTCTCTCTGCCCCGGGCCGGGCCGGCGTCTCTCTCTCTCTCTCTCTGCCCCGGGCCGGGCCGGCGTCTCTCTCTCTCTGCCCTGGGCCGGGCCGGCGTCTCTCTCTCTCTGCCCCGGGCCGGGCCGGCGTCTCTCTCTCTCTGCCCCCGGCCGGTGTCTCTCTCTCTCTGCCCCCGGCCGGTGTCTCTCTCTCTCTGCCCCGGGCCGGCGTCTCTCTCTCTCTCTGCCCCGGGCCGGGCCGGCGTCTCTCTCTCTCTCTGCCCCGGGCCGGGCCGGCGTCTCTCTCTCTCTCTGCCCCAGGCCGGGTCAGCGTGTGGTGGCGGCCGGCCTGGGGCTGGGGTCACCCTGACGGAGGGGCACTGGGAGCTGCCTGCCTTCCCCCCAGCATGAGCCTTTGGCCGCCATTTTGTTCCCTCGCCCATCCTGCCCCCAGCCTCGACCGCATTTGAAAAGCGCGCGCTACACGTGGCCAACGGTCCTAACGTTCGCGGACTGCTGAGAACAGAATGCGCATGCGCCTTACGGGACTCTGGCCGCTTTCCAAGAGTAGCAGCCCACTTGCGTTATGCGCATGCGCCCGCTGATACGGTTTCCCCGCCTTCTCCCCTATGTTATGAGCATGCGCACCATTCTCTCGACGGCCTGATGATGCTATGCGCATGCGCGCGCTCCCTTGCTTCAGCCGCCTAGGTTTGCGTTCTGCACATGCGCGGCCGGAGGACCTTCACGGCCGGAGACCTCCCCCCTCCTTTCCGTAACCGCCCAGTTAATTGTTCTGCGCATGCGCCGACTCGGAAACGCTTCCTTTGCCGCAGTCCTGTCTTCCCTCTGCGCATGCGAGTCAATGGACCCTCCTTCCAGGGGGCGGGGCGAGGACGGGTACCCGGATGAACATGCCAGGCCCGGCGCGCATGCGCGGTGCGGGTCTCTCTGGCTCAGTGCGGCGGGGAACTGGCCTGGCGGGCGGCGCTGGGAGCTGGGTGGGGGGAGCAGGGAGGGGCCGGGCCTCGCCCCACCCCCCGCACGGGGCGGGCAGGGCAGGTGAGAGCGGCGGCGCGAGCCAGGGGTCAAAGGGCAGGGAGGGGGCAGTGCTCTGGCCAGAGGGGTCAAGGGGCGAAGAGGGGGCGGGGTTGTGTGTCGAAGGGAGGGGCGGGGCCGTGGGCAGAGGGGGTCAAAGGGCGTGGCTGTGGGTAGGGGGGGCGGGTCAAAGGGCGGGCCCATGGCCAGAGAGTGGGGGTGGGGGTCAAAGGGCGGCGATCTCCTAGGGCTAGGGGTCAGCCCCTGACCAGAGGGGCTGATTCTGCGGGGGGAGGGGTGTACACCCAGGTAAGGCCATGTCTACACTTACAGTCTTCCAGCAGCACAGCTGCACTGGGAGCGCGCGTGGGGCTGCGTTACGCCGGAGACGCGTGAGAGCTCGCCCGGCGACGTAATCAAAACAGCTGTACCTGTGTCGGGGCGAGAGTCTGCTGCTGCTGTAGCGCTGGGCACACAAGCGTTTGTGCTGACACAACTTACGTCGCTGGGGTGGAGGGGGTGTCTTTTCACACCCTTGAGTGACGTAAGTGCTAGTGTAGACGTGGCCTAACTGGGGTCGGGGGCAAATGTCAAGTGAGCCAAGCTGGACACAGGGAGCCTAAGTGGGGAGGGGGGCCCGGATATGGGGAGAGGATCCCGATTCATCCCCTTCTGCTTTTCCCGCCCCTCCCTGCTGCAGGTGGAGATGTCGGCCGAGGCCACGACGGCCCCGCTCCCAGCCCCCGAGGCCTGTGCCCCTGTGGTGCCCATGCAGCATCAGCCTACGGGGGGAGCGGTGGGTGTGACCTTTGACCTAAAGCCCTTGAATCCCAGCAGCAAGTATGTGAAGTTGAACGTGGGGGGATCCCTGCACTACACCACGGTGCAGACCCTCACCAAGCAGGACACCATGCTCAAGGCCATGTTCAGCGGGAGAATGGAAGTGCTCACTGACAGCGAAGGTACCTGCCCTGCTCTCTGCAGCACCCCTGATGGGAGAGGCCGAGGCTGGAGTAGCCGGGAGCTCCCTCCATACCCAGGGCTCCAGCCCCCCTCTGCTGGGAGAGGCCCTACATCCTTTTATCTCTTCCTCTCTTCAGGCTGGATCCTGATCGACCGCAGCGGGCGTCACTTCGGCACCATCCTCAACTACCTGCGGGATGGCTCTGTCTCGCTCCCGGAGTCGCAGCGGGAGCTGGAGGAGGTGCTGTCCGAGGCACGGTACTACCTCATCCAGGGCCTGGTGGAGGACTGCCAGCTCGCTCTGCAGGTAGGGACCCAGTGGGGGTGGGGTCACTGAGGGCTCTGGGATTCTCCTGCTGTGGGCGTAGGGATACCTGGGGGCAAGGCTATGCCATGGGGATGGGGTCACTAAGGGAGTCATGGGTCACAGGAGGCTGCAGTGACCTTGCTGATCTCTTCGTCCTAGCAAAAGAGCGATGCCTATGATCCTCTGTGTCTCATTCCCATGGTGACATCCCCCAAGGAGGAGCAGCAGATCATCTCCAGCTGCTCCAAGGTGAGAGAGGCGGGCAGGGCCTCCCTTATTGGTCTTTCCAGCCCCCCCAGGATCACCCTCTGTGCTGACACCTCCCAGCCTTCTCCCTCCCCTTTGGCACGAAGTTACGCTGAGCGACTTGTATGAATCCAGCCTCATTTCCTGTCTCTCGGTTTTTTTCCAGCCAGTGGTGAAATTGTTGCATAACAGAAGTAACAACAAGTATTCGTATACCAGGTAATCCAACGCTCCTGACCTGCTCCCTGCAGCACCCCCTGCTGGGAGAGGCTGGGGCTGGAGTAGAAGTGAGTTCCCCCCAGCCCGTGCCCCTCCCCCTCCTCACAGCACCCCCTGCTGGGAGAGGCCGGGTCTGGAGTTGTTGGGAGCTCCCCCTAGCCCGTGCCCCTCCCCCTCCTCACAGCACCCCCTGCTGGGAGGGGCCGGGGCTGAAGTAGCCAGGAGCTCCCCTAGAGCCAGTGCTCCTGCCCCATTGCCCAGACCACCCCCTGCTGGGCTGGAGGACCTGGGAGCCCTCCCCATCCACGAGGTCTCTTCTCCGCAGTAACTCGGATGATAACCTGCTGAAGAACATTGAGCTGTTTGACAAGCTGGCGCTGCGCTTCAACGGGCGGGTCCTCTTCATCAAGGACGTGCTGGGGGACGAGATCTGCTGCTGGTCCTTCTATGGGCAGGGCCGCAAAATTGCCGAGGTCTGCTGCACCTCCATCGTCTACGCCACCGAGAAGAAGCAGACCAAGGTACCCCTGGGCCCTCGCACTTAGTACGTTCCATGAGAAAATTGCCCCGCAGCACATTGGTCTATTCCAAGGATATACGTGAATCTCTCTTATAATGTTAGCACATGGTATGTTCCGAGGCAGTGTGGGTGGCCCCCCTCTCTCTGCTGTCACATGGACTCTTGGTATGATCCAGTACCCCTTGTCACCTTCATATTTGGTATGATCCGATGCCATCAGAGCAGTCCCCTCTTCTCCAGTCACATGAGCACTTGATATGGTCCAACACCATGTGGGTACCCCCCCCTGCATCATACTCTCACTTGGTATGGTCCTAGGCCATGTCCAATGCCACCAGCTGGTTCCCCCCATCTGTGGTTTTTCTTGGTATTTTCCATGGGTAGTCCATTATACTAGGTATATTCCAAGACAACATGTGACTTTTCTCTCCCCCTCCCCACCTCCGTGCTTGGTAGCTTCCAAGGCCACATGGGCACTTGCTGGTGGGATTCTTTGAGGCTGTGGGGGGAGTGGCTTGTAACCAGCCTGACCTCTGACCCCCACAGGTGGAGTTCCCCGAGGCCCGGATCTTCGAGGAGACCCTGAACATTCTGATCTACGAGACCCCGCGGGTCCCCGACAAGGCGCTCCTGGAAGCGACGGGCGGGGCAGCCGGAGGAGGGGGCGGCCCCCACCGGGCTGACGAGGAGGATGGGCGGGAGCACCGCGTCCGGCGCATCCATGTCCGGCGCCACATCATGCACGACGAGCGTCCCCACGGCCACCAAGCCGTCTTCAAGGACTGAGCCCCACGGCCCCGTCCAGGTGCCAAACGGCGGGGGTGGGGCGCCCTGCCTCTCTGCCACACCCCCGCTGCCTCTCTGACCTTGACCCCTCTCCACTCTTTGGGATCTCTCTGCCTTGTGGCCTCTGACCCCTTTCTTCTCAGATTTGACTCCCCTGCAGTAGAAACCTGGGTAACGCCCTGGACTGCGCAGGGGAGAGGGACATGGGAGGGGGCTCCTCGGAGACCCCTCCTGCTTCTTAATTAATTACCTAGGCACCAACACCCATGTTTAACGAGCCTAATTCCTTTGCTTTTGTGGGTGTGTGGAATACCTGGTCTGTCCCCCATCCTGCTCCATCCTGGATAGATACCTGTGCCACAGCTGTAGCTCTAACCCGGCCCGGCACTGCAGGTCAGGCCGGGATCAGTCACCCACTGCCCGCCGGGGGCGGGAGACAGCAGGGAGGCCAGTGCTGGCTTATTGTGTGGTTAGGGGGGGTGGTTGAGTGGGGAGCTGCCAGCCCAGCCTTGCCCAGCAGGGGGCGCTGTGGGGTGGGGGGAGCTCCTGGCTACTCTAGCCCAGCCTTGCCCAGCAGGGGGCGCTGTGGGGAGTTCTGGCAGTGAGAGTTTTGCTGCCTGTCCCACCCTCCCTCCCTTGCTTCTGGGGGTGAGGGAGTGACCCCCACTTACCAGCCTCGATACTCTCCTTTCCTTGTCAAACTCATGGTATGTTCCAACCCACCAGACTTCACACCTCTTTTCTACACATGACATGGCCCAACCCTAACCTTCCTACTCTGCTCTCCACGTAATACATGGTACAACCCCGCTACTGTCCTTACCACATACATGAAATTTACCTTTTCCCCAAAAAAATACAGGATGCTTCTTACCTGCATTGGCTAAAAGACATGGTACACGCCAACCTACTGGGCCCCTCCCTTTCCCCACAAAATACAATGGAATGCACCACTCTGCTCCTCTGCCCCTGGCCAAATACAGTGGAATGCTCCATTCCCCTTCCAGCCTCCCAATAAAATGGGAGGTACCGATCCCCCGCAATAACATTTTGCTCAATCACCCAATATAAATTGGTACCTTCCAATCTCCTCCCCCTACAAACTACAATGGGATATTCCAACCTTACTCCAAATAATACAATGGGGTGTTCCAAGCCCCACCCCTCAAAATAAAATGGGACATTCCAACTTCCTTGTTAAAGATGTTCCAGTCCCCTTCCCTTACAAAATACAGTGGGATGCTCCAACCCCCATCCCAAATAAATTGGGATGTTCCAAAGCCCACAGAAAATACAATGGGGCAAATGGGGAGAGGCTGGGGGCCCCATCCTCCCCCCCACCCCGCATACCGCCGCCCTCCCTACCTGTTATTGTCATGTTTGTATAATTTATTTTAACGGGGTTTTTGCTTTTCTATTAAATTATTGTAATAAAGATTCCTGGGAAACATTGTCTCCTGGCCCAGTCCTGCCACCACCACTGGGGGGGCCCTAGGGCCGGGTGAGAACTAGCGCCCCCTAGAGGGGAGAGGCCCCAGATCCCATCCCCCACCCCCCTGCACCAGTCCTTGCCCTGGGGCGGGCTGGGAACCGGCGCCCCCTAGAGGGGAGAGATCCTGTATCCCATCCCCCACCCCCCCGCACCAGTCCATGCCCTGGGGCCGGGTGGGAACCGACGCCCCCTAGAGGGGAAAGGCCCCAAGTCCCATCCCCCAGGCCAGTCCCAGCGCTGAACCAGCCCCCCTTGGGCCCATCCTGGGCTCCATCTCTGGGTGATGGGGCCCTGACCTCTCGGGGGGCAGGCGGGGGTCTGGGCAGTGCCTGGCCCCAGACACAGCCGTGCTAAGTGCTGACACCGCAGGTGCTGAATGTTTTAATGAAGGGCTGGGGGCTTTGCAGAGAGTTCGGGTCCAAACAACACAGGGCCAAGGAAGCCATACACAGCGGGGCGGGAGACTTCGGGGCCCTGGGGCTGGATGGGAGCCGGTGGCCCCCAGAGGAAGTTCAGTGGGGCTGGCTCCAGCATGGTCTGTCCGTCCTGGGCACCGACCCGTCACCAGCGCCACAGGCTGGCCCAGCTCCTAGGGGCCAGGGGCAAAGATGTAATCCAGGGCCTGGCGCTCGGCCCCGGCCACGTTGGGGTGCCACAGATCCACGATGAACAGCACGAGGGGCCCGTCCTCGGGGGGACCTGGGAAAGATGCTGGGCTCAGAGGTGCCCCTCACTCCCGACCCGCGGCCCCTGCTAGCCCAGCCCTGCCCCCGCCCAGCTCTGCCGGTGCCCCTCACTCCCGACCCGCGGCCCCTGCTAGCCCAGCCGTGCCCCTCAGCTCTGCCGGTGCCCCTCACTCCCGACCCGCGGCCCCTGCCAGCCCAGCCCTGCCCCCCCCAGCTCTGCCGGTGCCCCTCACTCCCGACCCGCGGCCCCTGCTAGCCCAGCCCTGCCCCCCCAGCTCTGCCGGTGCCCCTCACTCCCGACCCGCGGCCCCTGCTAGCCCAGCCCTGCCTCCCCAGCTCTGCCGGTGCCCCTCACTCCCGACCCGCGGCCCCTGCTAGCCCAGCCCTGCCCCCCTAGCTCTGCCGGTGCCCCTCACTCCCGACCCGCGGCCCCTGCTAGCCCAGCCCTGCCCCCCCAGCTCTGCCGGTGCCCCTCACTCCCGACCCGCGGCCCCTGCTAGCCCAGCCCTGCCCCCCCCAGCTCTGCCGGTGCCCCTCACTCCCGACCCGCGGCCCCTGCCAGCCCAGCCCTGGACTCCCCCCAGCCCTGGGCCCCCCAGCTGTGCTGGTGCCCCTCACCATTATGCGCGGTCGTGTGCAGGAAGGAGTCGTCCAGCAGGAGGCAGTGTCCCTCGGACCAGCACTGGGGCTCGCCCCCCACCACCAGCTCACAGCCTGGGGGCACCGTCAGCCCTGCAGTGGGAACAGGTTGATTGGAGGGGAAAGGCCCCGGGTCAGTTCCACACCCCCTGAGCCAGCCAGGCGCCACCTTGGGGCTGGATCAGAGCCAGTGCCCCCTGCAGGGGAAGGGCCCCGCACTCCGTTCCCCGCACCCTGGTGCCCCCTGGAGGGGGTGGGCCCCGCGCCCCGTTCCCGTACCCAGGTGGCAACGCAGGCGGACGTTGGTGGGCCCGTAGCGCCCGGGCAGGATGGTGCCTGGCTGCAGGACGCTGAAGCAGGCGTTGCCGAAGCGGTTGGCGCTGACGAAGGTGCGCAGGGCGGCCAGGGTGCGGTAGGTGCGGGGGCAGGCCCGGCAGTGCTGCGGCTGACACATGCCCCGGCGGTAGAGGTAGAAGCGCTGGCAGGGGCCGGGCGTCCAGCCTCGGGCGGCGCCCCCGGCCACGCCCTGGTACTCCCGCAGGATGGCGGGGCAGGCGCGCTCCAGCAGCTCGGCGTCGTGCCGCTGGGCATCCCGCGGGAAGCAGGGGGCCGAGGGCAGCTCGGGCAGGTGGAAGACACGGGGGCTCTGGATGGCCGGGCGCCCGGGTCGCAGCTCCTCCCGCAGGGCCTTGCGCACCCGTCCCATGCCCGCCCACGAGTACCGCTGGGCATAGGCCCGCAGGCTCCGGTGCAGCCGCCCGGCCCCCGGGGGCAGGCTCGGGGCTGGGCGCCCCCCGCCCGGCGGCGGCCCCGCCGGCACCCGCTCGCTGCCCACCCGGTAGCAGTACCAGACGAAGAGCAGGGCCAGCCAGGCCAGCAGCGCCAGTGCCGGCTCGGGGCCGGGGCGCCAAGGGGGGGCGGCCGGCAGCAGGGTGGAGAAAAACCCGTCCAGCGCCCCGGGGCACGCCATCGCCCCTGGCCCCTTCGCTGCCCCTCTCCCCACTGCCCCTCCCCCCTCCTCAGTGCCCCCTGCCCCTCCCCCTTCCCCTGTGCCCCCTGCCCAGTGCCCCTGCCCCTCCCCTTCCTCCGTGCCCCCTGCCCCCTCCTCTGCCCCTCCCCCCTCGCAGTGCCCCCTGCCCCTCCCCGTGCTCAGTGCCCCTCCCCACCTCAGTGCCCCCTGCCCCTCCCCCTTCCTCCGTGCCCCCTGCCCCCTCCTCTGCCCCTCCCCGTGCTCAGTGCCCCTCCCCCACCTCCGCGCCCCCTCCCCCCGCGCAGTGCCCCCCCCCCCGCAGTGCCCCGCTCCCGGCCGCCCGGAGGATGCTGCTGCCGCTGCTGGACCCGCTTCGGCTCCGGCCGGATCCTCCCCCCGCCCCCCCCGCACGGAGTGACGCAAACAGCGGGGCCGCGCCCCCCCCCCGCCCTAAGTCCCCCCCCCGGGGCCGCGCCCCCCCTCCCCCCGCCGTCTCTGGAGGTTTGGGTCTGATGGGGGCAGTGACCCATCCTGCCCCCCCCCCCCGAACAGCTGGGACTCGGGAGCCTGGATCTGGGGTTGTGAGGAAGTGGGGGGGGGTTCTTGTTTTCGGGGGGGTTCAATGGTTGCAGGCAGAGGGGGTGGGACTCAGTTTCCCTGGGTGCTGCTGGTTTAACGAGGGGAGGGGAGATGGAGTGTGTTCTGCAGAGGGCCGGAGAGAGGACGTGGGGACCCAGCCGGTGGCCGGGAGGATGGAGATCCCGGAGGCCCAGCTGAGGAGACGCACACGGGATCAGGACAGGTCCGGGCTCCCGGGCCAGCACAGTCCCCGGGGGGGCGCGGACCGGGGTCTCCCCCAGCGGGGTACAGCCGCGGGGCTCGGACCGGGGTCTCTCCCAGTGGGGCTCAGACCGGGGTCTCCCCCAGCGAGGCACGGCCGAGGGGCTCAGACCGGGGTCTCCCCCAGCAGGGCATGGCCGAAGGGCTCCCCCAGCGGGGCGCAGCCGAGGGGCTCGGACCGGGGTCTCTCCCAGTGGGGCTCGGACCGGGGTCTCCCCCAGCGGGGTGCGGCCAAGGGGCTTGGACCGGGGTCTCCCCCAGCGGGGTATAGCCGAGGGGCTCGGACCGGGGTCTCCCCCAGCTGGGCGCGGCCGAAGGGCTCAGACCGGGGTCTCTCCCAGTGGGGCTTGGACCGGAGTCTCTCCCGGCGGGGCGCGGCCGAGGGGCTCTCCCAGTGGGACTTGGACCAGGGACTCTCCCACTGGGGATCGGACTGGGGTCTCTCCCAGTGGGGCGCGGCCGAGGGGCTCGGACCGGGGTCTCTCCCGGCGGGGCTGGTCTAGTCCAGATGTTCCCTGCCCCACCGGGGGTCTGTAGCGCCTGCAAAGCGGGGCCCCGTGTCCTGTTCCCATTGGTAACTATCCAGCCGTCCATTCATTGCCCACCAGACGTACCCGCTGTGAACATCCGCGGACCCCTCACAGCGACTCCTGCACCCCGAGTCATGGGCGTCAAGTGTCAACAGTGAACGGCCTCGTAGCTACGCTGTGGATGGCCCAGCTCTCCGCGTCACGTAGGAACGGTGAACGCAGACCAACAGGGCCAGACGGCACCGACGGGGTCTGTTGGTGGCCGGTCCATACAGGGCCGGTCCGTACCGAAGCAATGACTACCTTCACAGAGCTACATACATCCCTGCCCTCCAGCAGGGCACTGGCAGAGATCTGCCCCAGCAAAGTTCCTTTCAGTTTCCTGACCTTGATAATGAATAAATGACATGATTAATTTTGCTAATAACTATTCCTAATAGAAGCCCCACTTGCAGGATAACGGACTTCGTGCTAATACAGCTAATAACAAATAATGCCTAATAAACTCCCAGTAATGAATGACAATACTGGCACGGCGTCCAGGACTACGTAGCAGCCACAATGTGCTGAGGAAACCAACCCAAATCACAGTGATTGTGACCCGTAACTGCGGGAGACAACGAACCCGAAGGTCGGCACGTAAACAAGGCGGCCTCCCGGAATATTGGGACAGAAATAAGGAATACAGTGAGATTTAACATAACATGAGAGTTGCCTAAATATGGCCTAAAGCAGGAGATTCGGTCACGGAATGATTTCATCCCAACCAATCAGAACGATAACGAATTCGTACCCTCGTGCTGAAGCTAATTGTGCTAATAAATAATAGGACGTATATTAAGATCTCCAGTAAATGTTAACAAGCCCACAAAGAAATCCACATGAAGGCCTTCAAATGCAAAATGGATTCAGTTTGCTCATGGGCCCGTTGCTTTGGCAGACGATGGTCGAATGGGATCCGACGGTGGACGGAGCCAGACGCCGTCAGCCTGGAAATCAGGGATCGGCTGTTAACAGGGAGGGGACAAACCGAGCAAGGCTCAGGCTGGCCAGTTCTTCTCAAAGATCTGCTCAGGAAGTCTTTGGGGGTAGGTCTCTCCCAACCTGGACCCCCCGGACTGGTCTATGTTTTCCAAAGGGCCCTGCATCTCCATTCGAAATTTGTTAAGGGCCAGAAACAAATGAAGGCTGAGAAGCACTGCTCTAAGAGAAACCCGAGACCGTCCTGCATAACGGACAGCATGTCTCCCCATCGGAAAAACGGGATCATGGCATCCACTTCCTTTACACCACGCTCTGTGACCTGCGCAGGAAAAGGCCTTGGTAAAAACTGGAGATCGTTATTCTTGGTGTCAATGGATTTGGTTGATTTCTGTTCGGCTTCTCAAACTATGGACTATGGTTTCCGATTGTTACTCGTGCAAGTCACCCAATGGACGCATTTTGCCATTACTTCTGGGACTGTTCCACATGGTTATTGTTCATTGTCAAACTACTCCGAGGACTTGTCTACATGGGGATAGCCATGAAAGTGAATCCGAATTAACTAAAGCGGATGAAGTAAACCACACCTGTGTGGATGCTTTCAATCGGGCTTGGTCTACGTGACAAGGTCAGGTTGACATTTGTCACCTTGCGTCCACCTATTTGTGCATGTCTACACTCAAATTTGTCTCCATCTGGCAGCGACACGGTACAGAACCTCCCAGAATGGCCTTGACTCTTAATGTGGTCTTACACTGAATTAAGGCCGCTTAGGGTTTGAATTAAGATGTTTACATAGGGTTTAATCCAGTTTAACTCATCCACTTCCAAGTCACACCTTTAGCTATTTCCGATTACTTTTCCTGGTGTAGGGTGACCAGACGTCCTGATAAAATAGGGACCATCCCGATTTTTCGGTGTTTGTCCCGCGTCCTGACTGATCTCTGGTCGGGATACAATTTGTCTCAATATTTTGCTCCACTGACGTTTTTTTTCCCCTCTGCCGGCAGCACTCAGGTTTTTTTTTTGCTCCGCCGGCGACCCCCTCCCCGGTGTCCCGATATTTTCTTCCTCTCATCTAGTCACCCTACCTGGGTGTCCCTGTGGACAAGCCCAGCATTGCTAGGATTGTGCTTAGCACTTTTCCAATGATACAGAAAAGAAATTCTGTTTTTCTTCTTAAAATCCATTTGAATGCTGTAATGTCGCATCCCGATTTTGAAGAGAAGAGAACTCCCAGACCTACAGACCCGGGCCATGGCCCAGGAGTGACGAAGAATTCTAGGCACCTCTAGCCCCATGTCAATGGGAAAAGGAATGGAGAAGTGAAGTGAATTTAGCACCGTTAGAAGATGCCTACTATTCAAATGACAGTCTGCTCTCGGCATATGAGCCAATCAGAATGGTAAGAAATATGGTTATTTCTGGTATTTACCAGCTGGAAAATGCCCTGAATAATAACCGAAAACTGGGCGTTACCAATTGCTCAGGTCGAGGTGAACTTCCGGGGGTGGGGGAGCAACGGATCGGCTTGCCCCTGGTGCCCCAGACGTCCGGTGAGGGCGCCGTGTTGTGGTGAGCACAAACCTGCTGCCAACATCCCCTCGCTGGGTGGGTTGAGCCTTTCGGCTGCGGGTCCAGCCCCCAGTTCTTGGTGGGCGCTTGTGCAGCATTAGCCCCGACGTTCCCCTGCGAGAGCCTGCGGTAAAATCCCCCCATGGCCAGCCACGTAACTGCCCCGCAGCCAGGCGGGCCAAGCGGGCACGTGCAGAGGGCGGCGGGCGAGGTACGTTTGCGGCACTGGAGGGGAAAGCCGACGGCAGAAGAACACGAGGCAGAAAACTAAGGTCATTGGTTACGTCTACACTACGAGCACTGCACCGGCACAGCGGCAGGTACTGCTTCCATTTTCTCTCGGGATGCTCCACTTCCTGAGGCAGCCGGAGCTGGGCCAAGGGCAGATTTCCTCCACCCACGTCGCCGCGTCTGCGCTGAACTGCGCGGAAGGATTCGATTTTGCTCAGCACCTACTCGATTTCACCGCGCCCACCCCAGTCCCAACGCAGACCCACTTCCCGTGAGAATCGCTGGCGCGCCCGCCACACATAGGGAGAAACGTGCCGCCTGAGACGATATTACCATCTGATGTCCGGTTATCGGACCGGGGGCCGGGCCCATTTTGATAAGGCGTTCGCGTTTGGAATCTCAAATCGGTTTTGTCTGACCCCCTCCCCCGTTTCTTGTGACCGGGAACGTGGAAATAGATACAAAGTCGTGCTGAAAATCCCTCATTTCGGGCCACTTGGCAAATTAATTTGAAAGAAAAACAATCTTAAAAATAAACCTTGTTATTGTCCGGCGAAATGCTACAAAACTAGACCCTCAGGACGGCCCTGGGGTGTGTGTGTGAATGTGAGCTGTGTTCAGTGCAAACCTGTGTGTGGCGGGCCCGGGTCCTATCCGCCCCCCATTTCCGAACACGAGCACTGAGATCAGGAGTCACCCCAAACCCATGAGCAGACGGTCCCACCAGCTAAGAGTTAGGTGAATATGGCTGGTCCCAAGGCCAGTGGGAGTTAGGAGCTAAAGGATGGTTGAGTATCTGGGCCATGAATGGTTTGATGCCTGGCACAGAAGAGCAAGTCCTGAGCTCGGCCGGCAACCGCTGGAGAGAGGACGATTGGCTCAGGGCTGCCGGGGCCTGGCCACCTCACTGCTCCAGTCACGTACCCCGGGGCCCCCCGCAGAACGTCCCCGTTCACCCCATCAGACAGAGCGGGTCAGTGCTGGGGGGGCAGGCGGGGATTTGAGAGGGTCAGTCTTGGGGGGGCTGAATTTGGGGGATCTCACTGGGCTCCCCCTGCTGTGGTCCTCACTTTTGGAGGATCACAGGGCCCCTGGTGCACATGGTCTGGCCTTGGTGTGTGGGACGGGGGGCAGATGGGGCTGGGGAGACCAGACGGGGGACGTGAGGGGGCTGCAGATCGGGTCCTGTGCTGGGGGGCAGGTTCCTGCAGCCCCGTGGCAAGGCTGGGCTTTGCACTCGGAACCGACGGGGGTCCTGATTCGGGGGGAGCCCACCAGGGAGACAGCGGCATGGATTGCCCTCGGCAGGGCCGAAAGCGAAGCGCCCGGCCTGGTGCGACAGTCGCACTAGTGTTTCCTACGGCATTGCAGCGGCAGGGAAACGGCTCTAGGTCGTGATTGCAGAGACCTCGCCAAAGGCCTGAGAGGTTTCTCCCGCATGGCACCGGGCGGAAAAGTGGCGTTTCTGCTGCACTGTCTGTAGCTGACTGGGTGGGGGGGCCTGCATTGGGGTTTGCATTCAGAAGACGGAGGCGGCTGGCGCCCAGCACCGAGGCATTTCTGCTGTGAAGCGGGCAGGGGACTCCAGCGGGCTGCGGCGCCGAAGGGACGCAGAGCAGAGTGAAGCTGGGACCTGAGCCCGAAGGACCCAGGGGGTTCCATTGCAAAGTGACACCCCTGGGCGGGGGGGGGGGTGCAGGTAAGGAGCGGAAATCTTGGCTACCTGGTGCCTCTGGCTTGCAGGGACATGCGGCAGCGATTGCCCGGATAACAGCCAGAGCGGGATGGGTCCTGCCAAATAGCAGAGGCTTGGGAATCTGTCCTCCTGCGGGGGGGGGGGGGGGGCGCTGTGTGTTGGGGGCGCTGTGTGCTGCGGGGGGGGGCAGCGCTGTGTGTTGGGGGGCGCTGTGTGCTGCGGGGGGGGGCAGCGCTGTGTGTTGGGGCGCTGTGTGCTGCGGGGGGGGCAGCGCTGTGTGTTGGGGGCGCTGTGTGCTGCGGGGGGGGCAGCGCTGTGTGTTGGGGGCGCTGTGTGCTGCGCGCGGGGGGGTCGGCGCTGTGTGTTGGGGGGGTCGGCGCTGTGTGTTGGGGGCGCTGTGTGTTGGGGGGGCAGCGCTGTGTACTGCGGGGGGGGGAGGTTCTGGTTGTGCAGCACAAGGCACCGGGGAAGGGAGCTGCTGGGGGTAGTTTGCAGCAAACCCCCCCCCAGCCCGAGCCGGTCGCGCTTTGCCTCGCAGAGGCGCAGGTGTCTGGCCGGCAGCCGGGGGCGTTCGCCTCGCCGAGCCCCGCTCCGCTCCGCTCCCCAGCACTGGCTGCAGCGCCCGCCCCCCGCCGGGAAGGAAAGCGCCAGAAAAGGTATTCGCAGGTCTGAAGAAACCCACCATGGGCTGCTCCGGGCGGGTCGCGTCCTGGTTTCTGCTGCTGGTGGGCTCGGCCCCTCTGCTCCGAGGTAAGGGGGGTGCCGAGGGGGGGGGGGCCGGGAGGGAGAGATGCAGAGATTTGGGGTTGCAGAAAGAGAGGGGGGGAGGGGACGGCCCGGTGGAAAATGCAACCTGCTCTTTGTGCGCAGGGCGGGGGGGGGGGAGCAGGGGGCGCGTGGAGATTGCAAAGGGGGGCGCTGGTTTGGGGGTGCAGAGGGGATGGAAATAGCGGGGTGCCGTGGGGGGCGGGTATAGGGGGACTGGGAGGGGAAGGCAAAGGGAGTAGCGAGGGGTAATGAATGTGTGACTCACAATAATTGGGGGGTGCCAGACTCCCAACTAGGCATAGAGCCATCAGGGCCCCCCCAGCACCCCCCAAGCAGCGCACCCCATTTTGCTGCAGGGCGCCAGGGAATGGGGATTCTGGGGGTCAGGGCGCAGGATGGGGGTGCTGGGGACAGGGCAGGGCCGAGTCGGGGGTGTTCTGTTGTTGCCCCCAGACGTGGGGCAGGAACCCAGGTGTCCGGGCCTCAATTTTCCCTCCTAATTCCTGAGCAATTTCCACTGGATCCAGGACTCTCCTTCCTGGACACCTCGGGCCTGTTCCCTCTGGGGGGCGCCGGCTCCCACCCGCCCCGGGGCAGGGCCTGGCTGGGGGCAGGGATGGGGCAGGGGCAGGGGCAGGGCCTGGCTGGGGGCGGGGATGGGGCAGGGGCAGGGCCTGGCTGGGGGCGGGGATGGGGTAGGGGCAGGGGCAGGGCCTGGCTGGCTCGGGGGGGGCGAGGATGGGGCAGGGGCAGTTCCCCTCCAGGGGGCGCCGGCTCCCATCGGGGGCAGGGGCTGGGCCGTGTCAGGCGCTGGGGCTGGGCAGGGATCCCGTTCCGCTAATGTGCCATGTTCAGAGCAATTAGCGTCTGGCCAGCAGCTGCCCAGGCCTGTCACCCGCCTGCCGCCCGCGGGCCGCGTCTGTCACAGCCGCGCTCGTCACGCAGCCCAGCCGCACATGGGAGACACAACAGTGCCCCTCACTCCCGACCCGCAGCCCCTGCCAGCCCAGCCCTGCCCCCCCCAGCTCTGCCGGTGCCCCTCACTCCCGACCCGCAGCCCCTGCTAGCCCAGCCCTGCCCCCACCCGCTCTGCCGGTGCCCCTCACTCCCGACCCGCAGCCCCTGCCAGCCCAGCCCCTCCCAGCTCTGCCGGTGCCCCTCACTCCCGACCCGCAGCCCCTGCCAGCCCAGCCCAGCCCCTCCCAGCTCTGCCGGTGCCCCTCACTCCCGACCCACAGCCCCTGCTAGCCCAGCCCTGTCCCCCCCCCAGCTCTGCCGGTGCCCCTCACTCCCGACCCGCAGCCCCTGCCAGCCCAGCCCCTCCCAGCTCTGCCGGTTGCCCCTCACTCCCGACCCGCAGCCCCTGCTAGCCCAGCCCTGCCTCCCCCAGCTCTGCCGGTGCCCCTCACTCCCAACCCGCAGCCCCTGCCAGCCCAGCCCTGCCCCCCCCAGCTCTGCCGGTGCCCCTCACTCCCGACCCGCAGCCCCCGCCAGCCCAGTCCCTCCCAGCTCTGCCGGTGCCCCTCACTCCCCGACCCGCAGCCCCTGCCAGCCCAGCCCCCCCCCAGCTCTGCCGGTGCCCCTCACTCCCGACCCGCAGCCCCCGCCAGCCCAGCCCTGCCCCCCCCCAGCTCTGCCGGTGCCCCTCACTCCCGACCCGCAGCCCCCGCCAGCCCAGTCCCTCCCAGCTCTGCCGGTGCCCCTCACTCCCGACCCGCAGCCCCCGCCAGCCCAGTCCCTCCCAGCTCTGCCGGTGCCCCTCACTCCCGACCCGCAGCCCCCGCCAGCCCAGTCCCTCCCAGCTCTGCCGGTGCCCCTCACTCCCGACCCGCAGCCCCCGCCAGCCCAGTCCCCTCCCAGCTCTGCCGGTGCCCCTCACTCCCGACCTGCAGCCTCTGGGGCCCAAGGCTGGGCTGGCAGGGGCTGCGGGTCGGGAGTGAGGGGCACAGCAGGGCTGGTGGGGGGCAGGGCTGGGCTGGTGGGGGGCTGCGGGGTCGGGAGTGAGGGGCACTGGCAGGGCTGGTGGGGGGCAGGGCTGGGCTGGTGGGGGGCTGCGGGTTGGGAGTGAGGGGCACCGGCAGGGCTGGGGTGTCTCTCTCTGTTTAACCCCTCGCTCCTCGCAGGGCTGCCGCTGAAGGATGTGTCGCCTGTGACCCCCTCCCCACAGCTGGAGGCCTCCTCGCTGGGGGGCCCGGGCAGTGGCTCAGCCCTGGGGGGCTCCACGCCGCCCCCTGGGGTCCCCGAGGGTCTGTCTGAGCTGCTGCAGGGCGTCCTGCTGAAGAAGGAGTTTCTGGGGCAGGCCGAGCCCCTCCCCGGTGAGCCCGCCCCGCTGTGTGTGGGGGGACTGGGAGGGTGATACTCACTGGGGTGGGGGCTGTTCTGTGGGGGGTGGGAGTAGGGAAGAGGGGGGGTGGGAGAGGCTCTCGGGGAATGGGTGGGGGGCTGGGGAAGGTGGGTGGGATCAATGGGGGAGGAGCAGGAGGTTGGGGGTGGAAATAGTGCGGGGAGGGGCACATACATGGGACGGGGGGGGGCTGGGTGAGATGGGGGGCTGGGGAGAGGGGTAGATGGGTGAGGTGGGCCGGGGAGAAGGGTGGGGGCTCAGGAGCGATGGAGGGGTTCGGTGGGGGCTTGGGGGAGATGGGGGGGCTGGGGGCTAGTTGGGGGGGCTGGGCCGCTCTCACTGCCTGCCCCCCTCTCCCCCCAGGCAGCCTCTCAGCCCCGCGACCCCCAGCCTCGCTGTCGCCCCCCCAGCGCCTGGACCCCAGGGTCCTCGGCACGGATGCGGCCTCGCCGCTCACACACGGTGGTGCTGCCCCCCCAGCCCACCACCCCGGGGGGCCCCGGCTTCCTCACCACCCCCCCGGGCTCCACCGCTGCCCCCCTGCGCCTGCTGCCCCCTCCCGCAGGGGGCGATGAAGGGGGCCATGTCGCCATGACAACCTACGTCCCAGAGGGCGATGAGGAAACCACGACAACGCTCATCACTACGACGACCATCACCACGGTGCACGCGCCTGGTGAGGGGGGCCCTGGTCCTCAAGGGGCTTCAGGGACTGGCTGGGGTGGGGCAGTGGATGGAGCAGGGGCTTTTCCGCTCTTGGGGGAGCCGGCTCCAGCCCGAGGGCAGGGATTGGCTGGCTCGGGGGGTGGGGGAAAAAAATCCAGGTTTATCTGACTTAGTTTCCCCTTCCCATAGTCCTTTGCAATAACAACATCTCGGAGGTGGAGGGTTACGTGGAGTCCCCGGACTACGTGGGGGCCGCGTTCGACGGGGGGCTGGACTGTACCTACAGCATCCGAGTCTACATGGGCTACGGGGTTGAGGTGCAGGTAAGGGTCGCAGGGAGGAGAGGGGGCTGGGAGTTTGGCGGGAAGTGATGTTGGGGGGCTGGGCCAGGGCTGTGGGAGGGCAGGATGGGGGGAAGGGACTGGTGGGGGCTGGACTGGAGGGAGACAATTGGGGGGCAGGAGGGGCCAGTCCGGGGGGCTGGGCTGGGGAGGTTGGGGCAGGAGGCGGTTGGGGGACGTTGGGGGTGAGGGGGGCTCCAGGTGGCATCGGGATCCTGGTTCTGACCCTGCTCCCCCCCAGGTGCAGACCCTGAACCTGTCCAAGGACGACTCCCTCACCGTGGAGGGGCTGGGCGGCGAGACGCCGGCCGTCCTGGCCAACGAGTCCCTGATGGTGGAGGGTCAGGTGATCCGCAGCCCGACCAATCAGGTGCTGATTCACTTCCAGAGCTACCACGCCACCCCCCCCAGCGTCTTCAAGTTCCACTACCAGGGTAAGGGACCGCCCCTTTAAGGGGTGGAGGGGACTGTTTCCACCACCCCTTTAACAGTGGGAGCGGACATTTGCCCTCTCCCCTTTAAGAGGGGGAGTAGATGCTTCCCTGCCCCTTTAAGGGGTGGGCATTGGATCGTTTCCTCTGCCCCTTGAGCAAGGGGGTGGGGGTCTACATTGGCTGCCGCCCCTTTAAGAAGCGAATGGTTGAAAGACCCCCCTCGTCTTAAAGGGGATGACTCCTCCCAGCAAAGAGGCAGACGCAGGTGAGTCCCACCGTCCTCCGGTGCAAGTCCCCCGTCCCTTTAAGAGAGGGAGGGGAGGAGGAACAAATGTATGTTCCCTTAAAGGGGAGGAGCGAATCGTGGTGTCCCTTTAAGAGCAAACAGGGAGATGACTCCCACCGTCCCTTTAACGGGGGCCAAATGCAACAAATGTTCCTCTTCCCCTCCAACGGCACCATCCCTTTAAGACGCCAAGCAGCTGGGGAGTTCCCCTTTAATAGGCAGCTCCAGAGTAAAACAAAATTTTTTTTGTCCCCCAGACAGTTATTTTATTTCGGTTTTTGTCCTCCCTCCAGACGGAAATGGTTTTCTTCTCCTCACCCGTGTCTCTCCCTCCCCAGCCTTTCTGCTGAGCTGCGGCTTCCCCGGCCGGCCAGAGAACGGGGACGTGAGCGTCACCGACCTGCACCCGGGCGGCGCCGCCACCTTTAAGTGCGAGCCGGGCTTCCGCCTGCGGGGGGAGGAGACGCTGGTCTGCCTCAACGTCAGCCGCCCCCGCTGGAGCGGGGCCAGCCCGGCCTGTGGGGGTGAGCCCCGCCGGGGCAGGGGCGGGGGGCTGGGGGGCCTGCAGGGGTGAACCCCGCCGGGGCAGGGGCGGGGGGCTGGGGGGCCTGCAGGGGTGAACCCCGCCGGGGCAGGGGCGGGGGGCTGGGCGGGGGGGGGCCTGCAGGGGTGAACCCCGCCGGGGCGGGGGCAGGGGGCTGGGCGGGGGGGGTTTGCAGGGGTGAACCCCGCCGGGGGAGGGGCGGGGTCTGGGCGTGGGGGGGCCGAGGGGCACGGGGTGCAGGAAGGGGGCTGGGAGCCGGGGGGAAGGGAAGGCCCTGTGGGGGGTGAAATTGGGGTGCAAGGGGGGCCCCGTCTCTGTCCCTCACTCCCTGCTCCTCCCCTCAGCGGCCTGCGGGGGGGCCGTGCGAAACGCCTCCCACGGGCGCATTGTGGCCCCCGAGGGGCCGGGAGGACGCGGCGCCAACCTGACCTGCCGCTGGCTCCTGGAGGCACCGGACGGGCAGCGGCTCCACCTGCACTTCGAGCGCCTGGCGCTGGACGAGGACAATGAC